>NW_028278518.1:0-136011 GCF_059751315.1 Micrasema longulum
TCATTTATCCGATTCAAAACTACGATATCTCAATATTATTCCATAGTTAATATATGGCATGCAAACAAGTCAATTGGTTATTTGGCAAACACTCTTTGTCGTTCCATCCATCTTTATTATTTGTCTTTGCAGACTACCTAACTATCAATTTAAGAGTTTCGTTTGTTCTCACACTTTTCCTTTAGACCAGCAATCTTCCTTGTTTCTCTTGATAAATATTTTATACCCATCTAAAAAGAAAAGGGTCACTTTACTGCGTCTCGTTTGAAACATAGTATTAAAAGAAAACATTTATTTGTTTTCGAGACATTTATGGGTGTATTGATATATTCGAGGTAAAATTTATTGCTTTTTCAGTAATTGTTTTCTACCCAATAAAGTTTTATCAACTTTATAAGTAAAATTAAATTACCTGTTTTTCGTAACCGGTGTGTATTTATTTATCTATCTATTTATTCATGCAAACACATATACATTACAAAAAATAATAATAACGTTTCTCTTACTCTATGAGGCCAAGACCCCTGTGTTGATTTGGGACACAACATAATGGAAAGTGTTCATGTACATTATTAAATAATAAAAAAAATCTAATTAAAAATATTACATAAGCATATATTATATTTGCAGAGAAATGAGCTGAATAGTAACTACTATCGTTTGAAGTAAAATAAAATGTTGTATGTTTATACCTTTTTGGTACTGTTGTCCCGCTTGAGAAAACTCCGATTTTTTTCCGAAAAAACGTTTTTGTTTCTCATTTTGTAATAGTGTAAGATATTTTTATGTTGATTACATTACGCGTTTGGCTCTGACAGTTATGATTTAACACACAATTGAAGTGCATTGAATGCATTTTCCTTTAAAAACAAATGTTCATACATAATCTCACGATGATATCCCTATTTAATTCATTTAAAATCGCAAAAATGAAAAACAAAACAATATTTTATAAAAATATTGATGAATTACTTTTGTTTTAAAATAAGTACATCAGGATAGTTGCAAATATGAAATTACACTAAAATACTCTATTCCTAAATCCGTTTTAAGGAAAACGATTCATTTAACGCTTTTGAATCGTCATCAAAAGTTTTGTAGAATTATGAAAATCCATATAATAAGGACGTTATTTCTCATATAATGTAAAAAAAATAGAAAAATAATTGATTAATATATTGCTTTCACTGGCGTATAATGAATAGACACATTATTCCTTAACTAGCTAATTCTACAAGAAAGAGCAAATATTGCTTTGTCCACAACAATTTGTAAAAAGGAGATAACAAATACACATACAAACATTGACGTTAAGAGATATTTATTAAATTTTATTTTATAAGGATATATACTATATAAAAAAGGCATATGCTTAAAAAACATGAAATTGACATGTAATATTTATTTAAAAAGGTGTTTTTACACTAGAATATTTGAAAGTCCCTGGACTGGGACCTGAAAAGTAAAACTGATCATCTTACCTTCGTGTAGCAAAAATGTTTAAAATACGCTGCGATTTGTATACCAATGCAGTGCCTTATGCACAATAAGTGCAGAAAGAGAATGATGGTGATGATGAAATCACTTAAATATATTATTTTTAATCCTTGGCAAAGAAACGGTCATTTTCTGATTTGGGTGGGCATATTAAATTTATTCAAGTTATATTAATGGGAGGTTCAGGTTCAATCACTGGTTTCCAGATTAAAAGAACAGTGTCAAGTATTCTGTTACCTTAGGAACATCTTGAACATTAGCACTCTTAGAACTGTGTAGTTCGATATTTCCCAATCAGTAGCAACCTATGGTATAGTGGGCTGGGGAGGTTGCACTGCGTCTATCATGAACCCCCTAATAAACGTGCAAAAATTAATACTAAGAGTGATGCTACATTGTCCCCCCACTTTCCCATCTGAGACATTGTTCCAATTCATGAAGGTACTGGACATAAGACAATTTTTTAAAATAGAGTCATTGACACATTTCTGGTCATGCGGCTACAGGAGTAGATCTCAGCAGGATGCTCGTACGAGGTTTCCCCGTAATTTGAATTATTTAATTCCAAATACACGTACGACGTTTACTCAAAAGAGTTTCTCTTTTGTGTCCCAAGAGTGTTCAATGTCCTCTATGAACATATTCAGTTCTCCAAAACGAAAGCCATTTTCAGGGGAATTGTACATGTATGGATTTTGTCTAAGGAAAAAGACCATTGCAGGAGACTGCTGCGAGATATTGCATATATTTATATACTATTAAGCGTGTTGTTCAGATGAAAAACATGTTTGTTTATGTAATAATATATCTTTTATTTTGTTTGCTTTTATTTAACTATGTACCTGCTTTCACTTTCCATTATGTTGTATCCCAACTCAATACAGGGCCCTTGGCCTCATAGAGTTTGGGCTACGTTATTTTTATATTTTTTGTAATATGTGTGTATTTGTGTGAATGAATAAATGTATAAAATAAATAAATAAATTGTTAAAAAATGAGTTATAATGAAATCAATTTTTCCATCCATACGTCTACCAATTATCTGCTTATTCATTAAATACGATTCAAAACAGTATATCTGTACATTTAAAAAAAAATAATGTTACGGTGTAATTAGTAATTACGGCATTTTTTTATAGCAAACGTTGATTGCGTGCTTCTAACGCAACTATCATTTCTAAATAAATCTCCGAGACTTTATAATTAAGTTTTTTTTTCTAGCCGAATAGTCTACATGAGTAAATTGTATCATGAATTGTTTCTGGTCAGTGTCAACATCATAATATAACATATACGTTTTTGTTTTACCATCCGAAAAGTACACAGAACAAACAAAAGTTACAAACACATGTCTTTTGTGAGTGACGGTACAATGAAGTGAAAAATGTCCTAGAAAAAAGCTTAAAACTATAATATTCTCTGCATAATCTATACAATAGAAGTTTGTATAAAAAAGCTGTAAAATTAATCGCAGATTTTTATTTTGTAGAACTGATAAAAGTTTCAGACGATGTTTCGGATTTCCCGTAACTTGTTTTTTTTCAGTCGGGGCTCCTAGAATGTTTTTAATGTTTAACAATTTTCCACTATATGAATCAGCTTTAACCAATGACTATTATGCAACAATATAATTTTTATTTTTTCAGCCAAAAACTAACATAAAGAAGAAAAAAAGGGGCATTCTATGTTAGTTACGTAGTTAAAGGTTCAAAAATTGTGAAAATTTTCTCACACACATTGATTTATTTAATGAAATGATCTATTGTTATCCTTTTTACTTTCCTTTTTTATGCTTATTCTTATTTCCGCTTTGTTTATTTTGATATTTTATTTTGTTGTGGCCAGCAGTTCAATTTATTCGATGATTTTCCCTATCAGGAAAGGATAAATTAAATCGACTCATACACATTAATTGCATTCGTTAATTAATATTGTTCGATATCATAATGCAAGGAACAGTCTCCTACAACGAGCGTCTTGAAGATGCGGCGGTGGACCTGGCTTGGACACGTGCTGCGCTTGCTTCGGGAGAACATAAAGCCAAGTTGCCTCATATTTAAACTTGTGGGCTCCCGCCGTCCTGGAAGACTGTCAATGACAATCATTCGACTTTATTCAGTGGCAGCAAGCGAGATTACTAGCTGGCGATAGGGTCTCCTGAGGGCGTCGGGTAGTGTCCACATGCTTCACTTAGGAGCGGAGGATGAAAAGAAGCAGAAGAAAATGTTTTCCATCTCTGTTGTAATCAATCTTATTAGAGAGACAAAGAAGAGCCATCAATGTCAAGGCCTCTTTGCTAGCAAGATGCTTCTTTCAGTGCAGTGCCAAAGTGAAGAAAATCATATTTACATCGTATTTGACGTCCATGTATACAGCGGAACTGTGGAACAATTATACGCAAGCAAGATGGAATAAATTATGGGTCACGTATAATAATTCATACCTACAATTATTCGAACTGCCTAGGTACTGCAGTGCCTCCGAAATGTTTACAGCTGGACGGGTAAACACCTTCGCTGCCCTACTTCGCCAAAGAGCCTGTGGGATCGCCTGAAAAGCTCCAATAACGCGCTTCGCCAAACAACTGCAGGGTGGATTCATTCACCCTTGTCCGAGCGATGGCGGGATATGCTGAGACCACCATAAGTGCTTAAAATATAAAATCTATAAGATTATTTGGTTTTATATATTAGAATTGGCTCTGCACTATGTAGCCATTTTACTGGAATAAAATAAATAAATAGCAATAACTCGCTAGGGGGGAAATCTAGTTCTTGTCTACAAAATTTTTGACGATCTCATAATATTATTAGTTTATGAATGATCCTCTTGTTATTCATCAGTTCTCAACAAAAAGCGAACGATATGACTCACAAATAATTATTTCAATGAAAAACAATGAAGTTTAGTAACACAATCCTCGACACAAGACCTCGCTTTTATGTCTGATAGGGTGAAAAGTAATTTACAATTTAATTAGTGAGAGAAGACCCGCCAAACAAATTCTAAATTCAGAATCTTGCCAAAAACTCTCTCCATCTCATAAAATACGTATATATTGTATACATTTAGGGGCCATTTTGTTTTAGCATTCAGCAAGAACAAATAAATAAAACAAAAATCACTGAATGACAAATTGTTTGATTGTTGACATTTTGACAAATCGAAAATGGTAATTCGAATACTTAGTAAGACAATGCAGTGGCGTAAAGCAAAAATCTCGCTCTGCAGAAAACCATCTTATGCTCGCTATTGCTGTTGTAACTTCCCAGTGCGCAGTGGGCGGAATCTAGTAAATTTATCTACAAACCAACACCTTCTACGTATAATATCGTAACTCACAAATGCGATTTTACTGGAGAAGGATTTGAAGATACTTTTGTGAAGAGATATTTATTTTTTTATTCCGATGAAATTTTGCTTCGTGTAATAGCCACACTGATGGTTAAATGTCAAATTATGTATAAAACTGTTAAAAAAACGGAAAAAAACTAATACGGTTTGGTCCATTCAACTTAATTAAGTGTTGTTATGGAACCAAAGCTCTTTACGCTAGCAGAGGATGTATTTAAAAACCTCAATTGGGAAAATAAGGGTGTAAAGATCGATGGCACGTACTTGAGTCACCTCAGATTCGCAAATGATATAGTGGTCATAAGTAAAGACATGTATGAACTAGGCGAAATGACTATAGAACTACATGAGGCTTCACAAAAAGGATTGGTTTGGAAATGAACAATCATAAAACAAAGATTATGAGTTCAACAGGACGAGATATTTTCATCAAGTGGTTGATGAATATATTTATCTAGGACACAAAGTCCAACTTGGTAAAGATAACCATATAGCGGAGTTACCAAGAAAAATAGGGCTAAATTGGGCTGCTTTCGGCAAACTAAAATATATTTTTAAAATAAAATAAAAAAGTCCCTATATGCTTGAAAGGACAAGTATATGAATCGTGCATACTGCCGGTGACAACATACGGACTAAAAACCATGTCTATAACACAAAAAAGTAGCCAGAAATTAAAATGCACGCAACGATCTATGAAAAGACAGATTCTCGGTGTATGTCTAAGAGACAAAATAAGAAATGAAGAAATAAGACGCCGAACCGGAGTCGTGGATATCATGGATAGTGCAGCGAAATTGAAATGGCAGTGGGCAGGATACTTGGCGAGGCAAAATGATGGCAGGTGGACACCCAGAATAATAAAGTGGAGACCATGAGCAAACAAAAGAAGTGTTGGAAGACCACAAAAAAGATGGGTCGACGACATTGCCTCTATTACCGGTAAAACGTGAATGATGAAAGCGGGTGATAGGAAGGAATGGAGACGTTTGGAAGAGGCCTTTATCCAGCAGTGGAGAGAATAAGGCTGCAGAAGAAGAAGAAGAAGAATATGGAACCAAAGTCATGAGTTGAGTTTGTTTGTTTGTCCGTCAATCTCCGAAATCGGCCTGAAATTTGGACATGTCATTTTAGATGCGATTTCAAGGTTAACGTTGCTATTTTCGAGTAAAATTTGAATCAACATCTACTCGATAAAGACTTAAACTTTATATGGATGCGTATTGCGGCCCCGACATATTTCCCGTAATCAACTGTCATTATTAATAGCAAACATACTTTAATTCACAAATTTATCCCCTAAATTGAGAAAAAATAGTATCTCATGTAAATATGTTGATATGAAGAAAGTTTTTAAGCAACATAATACACGTATCGGGACAATAAATGCCAAAAACCAATGTCAATCATGGGAAAATATTCGAAATCAATTACCTGTAAAAACTGACTCCTTTAACACCTTTCATACCTTTCATGCTTCTACTGCTGCAACCAAACATACTGCAATTCACCATAGTCGATTTTTATTTATTATAACGTAAATAATCAAGTTATTTGCGAGTAAAGCTAAGCACAGCTACAAAAGCATCCGATAGAACCGTTATGCCTATGTTGTCAAACAAAACAAAATGGCCGCCAATTTGTTGCTAACCAACATCGCTTGTGTTCTATGAAACATGGTGATAGGGCTTCTCTATAGGTTGACGCATTATTACCCTGAGGTTTATAATAATTTTTATAAAAGAACTTTAACTTAAACTTCAAACTCTATTAAGTTGTATTTAAATTGTATATACCTTTTTCTTTTAACATGTAAAAGGCACAAAGTACCGTTTATTTGAATAAAAATAAATCCTTTTTTTATTACCACACACACATTTTTACTACATAATGTCTTTCTGGATAAATGGCTAAGGAGGCAATCCATTTTATTCACATAAACTTGAATAGATACTCGTAATATAACTTATTTGGCTCAAACTACCAATAGTAAGGTAATTAAGCTTTCCATTAGGAACCAGACAAATGAAAACTATAGGTTGGTACAACACATCAACACCTTTTTGTAATTACCTATTCATTAATTCAATGCCGTATTTGTAACAAGCTTGCCTCGGGCCAGTCTCGCCTTTCACCTGTTCCTCGTAAATACCCACAAGCCCATATAAGTTCATGTAAATAGCAAAAAATACATACAAAACCCGTAACATGTCTCGAGAAATACATTTCTCTGGAGTAAAGGGTTGTTTTCGTCTGAAAGAAGATGAAATTCACCGCATACGGTACAAGACCCAACTACCGCGCTGTTAAAAATTATTATTTTATTCCAGAAAATGGCTTAATAATTGAGAGCTAATTCTACTGCAGTGAATTTGTTTTTGTAAAGAATAATTGTATCGAATGTCGACTTACCGTAGTTTTGTTGCACGGTTGCGTGTATGAAATGAAAAGATTCCGATTAACATATTTATTTATAGTTTTATTTAACTTAATTGACTATAACTATCATCATCATCACCATTCCCTTTCCGCATCCAATGGTGCATAAAGTATTGCATTGGTACACCATTCGCAGCGAATCTTGATATTTTTTATCACATGAAGGTAAGGTGATTAGTCTTACGCTTTAAGTACCAGTCCAGGGACTATGAAATATTCTAGTGTGAAAAAACCCTTTTTAATAAATACTTCATATCAACTGAGTTGATCGGGTTGTGGTCCTGTGGCTAGTGTTTCGGACTCATGGACCGAAGGTCCGCGGTTCGAATCCCACTCTACCCCAACTCGATTCCATTTTCTAATAGTGAGTTATTTACAACTCGTTGAAAATGGCCCTCAAAATTAAATATTTGGGTAAATCATAAGAATGTAAATATTTCTTTTAAAAAAAAAAAAAAAAAAAACATGTCGGGAATCAAACCCGAGATCTCTTGCATGGTAGGCAAACGCTCTGACCATTAAATTACGAAACTGACTTTAACTATACACTAAAGATATAGAAAACATTATCAAAGAATATGGATTGTGGTCGCACTGCTTTGCGGATGTTCACAAATTTTATTTTTATTTACGCAAACCAGGCAGACAAGTGTGCTTATTATTTTTATTGATGGTGCATTTAGAAAATAAGAGACTGGAAAGCTGAAAACAGACTAACACTAAACCCATCTAAAATGGGACAACTATCGATGGCTTCAGCAAGACGACAGAATTCGATTCCGGATACAGCACTACCCTGTGTGAGAAGTACCGCTTTACCCACCGTTAAACTACTGGGAGTCTCCTTTAATTCTGACTTCTCTCTTGACGCTCAAATAAATAGAATGATGAGTTTTTGCTTCTACCCGCTGAGACAAATTAAATGAACATCCAAAAAATTGCCAGTTGATGCCGCCCGTCAATTAATAAATGCGTCTGTAGTGTCTAGAGTCGATTATTATAGTAGTGTCTACGCAGGTCTACTAATGAACCAAATGACTCACTATCCATCTGAATTAAATGCCCCAGCGAGACTTATTTCCGGAATCTCTAAGTTCAGTTATATCACTCGACTTCGGGAATTGCACTGGCTGCGTTTTGCACAAAGGGTGGAATACGCACTCTGTTGGCTCATGTATAAGTCACTGCACAACTCTGCTCCGGAATATCTCAGGAAACCTACGCATTCCAGATGAACTAGCAGGCAGGTGTCTTACACATAGATCAGCTACGTCTATGGCGAGAAGAAAAGTTATTATACCTCTACACAAACAGCGCTCTAAATTTGATGAACACGCATTTGCAGTCGCAGGCCCTATGGCATGGAATGCTCTCCCAGCAGAAGTGCGAAGCTGTGAGAGTGAAGTGATGTTTCGGAAAAAAACTAAAACCTACTTGTTCTCTTAGTCATTCGAATAAATCCGTAGCATGTGATAGCTACATAAATTGTTTCACTTAAATTACAAATATACATTTTTCAATTAAATTTATTTATCCATAGAAACGCGCCTTTAAGGCATTAAATTACTAAAATGACGGTTTATAAATTCTCCATAGTCTTCATAATAATGTGACGAAATAAAATACGATAAAATGAAAAGCGAAAAATACTGGTTGAACCTAATTGTAATAATTGAAATTAATTTATGTTAAATGTTATCAGTAATTTACAACGCTGTTTCGAAGACAATGCGAATCAATGCTAGGCGGATAGTCTAAATTTAGTATTTCATTCATTGGTGACGTGTTGCCTGACATTTGGAGTTGCAATTGCCCATACTACTATATAACACAATAAAAATCATTTGACAATTTCATAGAACAATACATAAGTAACTATTTTAACACAATACGAGTAATGTTAAATAACATTTCTTAGGAAAAGACAATAATCAATGAAAGAAAAATTTGAATTTTTTTTTCAGAAGACTCAAAAAATCCAACAATTGTGTGTTTTTAACTCAAAAATTCAGTTTTTGAAATTTCTTAGTTATAGCATTAGCCCACGATATTTACAATGATAATAATGAAAATCACAGTTTATAAATAAAAATTACAATTTCTTTATCTGCTACATGTTCGGGTAATAGATTTCTTTGGATTATGTCTAGTTTATCTAACTAAGTACAACCTGTTTTAATTATAATATATTTTTTTTACTTTCTTTTAAATTTTCGTAATTTTCTTATTTTTTCCTCATTCTTTCGCAAAATAAAACTCTTATAAATTTTTAATCTTAAGTATAATGTTAAAAACGAGATTACTTCTTTGTGTATTGTTTATTTATTACATTATTATCAATATCGATAATATGTAGTCGTAAATGTTCTCACATAATTTGAAACCATATATTTTTTTATTAAATGTTTTTACATCACATGATTATTTGTTGAGTTTTGACCAAAAAATGAGAATATTTTAATTAACAAATTACCATTCACATCCGCACACCGCACCTAAGGACGTTGTATAAGATGCTATCCTCGCACAGAAAAATTGCTCTTTGCAGAACAAGTTGCTAAAGAGCTCTCTGTAATCTAGTAGCCTTAGCATTAATGTGCAGAAAGAACATTGGTAATTCAGAAACATGTTTTTATTAGATTGAGGAATAAAGGAATGTGCGTTCTTCACTGACTGGGATTAAATTGTTCGGACCTTATTAATCGGACCTTATCGTCAAAATAATAACAAAGCCAGTTAAAATCCATAAATTTATATTTGATTCAACAGTGAAATTCTTTTTTACATATTCTTTACTCAAGCTGCACATACAAATAAAATTTAGTTTTCTTTGTTTAGAAACAAAGTATAGATAGCACGATATCACGTACCCTACCGTGTGCGCTAAAACACATGTATGTAATCTTGGGTGGGCCATCTGACGCTAATTGAAAATGATACGCACCGCCTCTACTCTCTCCTAGACGGCCATAATATTTTCCCCCACACAGAATTCTCATTGTTTTTTTTTCACATCACATATTACTCAGTGAAGGTTCGTGAGAAACGCAGATAAAAATGAGAAGGAAATCTTTTTGAAATAATAATGTTTAGTAAAGTAATAGAATAAAAATTTTATTAAAATAAATCAAATCAGCTGTGTGTTTAACTATTAAAAGACTGTGGTAAATTATCATTTTACGCGCGGTGATGTAACATCGTGTTACCATAAGCAAAAGACGGAATATTTTAAAGCTCAGACATATGAGAAAAAAAACATGGGGACATACAGTTGAATAATTATTTTTTCATAATTTATAAAAAAAACTTACTATTAAGACATGTAACAGCAAAAAAAAAATTAATCATAAATTCACTACTCACAATTCACGCGTGCGTCCCCCATCACTGTCAACAACCGACTGAATTTGTTTCACATAACACCGGCTACGGCAGCTACAGAACAGCGTCTCTGTCTTCCTTGTTATATTTATTTATTTTTATTTGGGGAAAAAACCAACAGTTTTTACATATATTGTATACAAAAAATAAGAATACATATGAACGAAAATTGTGAAAACGGTCAATTAAAATTTTCCACAGTGGTCTAAGCTATTGATTGAGTACATTATCGGTATCAAAATAAAAGCAATTAGCAAGTGATAGGCACTTAGAAGTTGCAAATAAAATAAAAATACGTATACTTATAAATAGTTATAAAAATAAATTAAACAGAAACAAGATAAATTTAAAGAATAAGAAAAGAAAAAAGTTTTATGAAAATAATGTAAAAGGTACAAAAATATAATAATGAACATACGAATACATACATAATTGCCGACATCGTAAAACTAAACGCGTGTACTGTCTATAAGATATATGTTATATCTTTGTGCTCTCTCTAATACTTGCTGTGTTTGCGGATGTGATTTTTCGGGTAACAAAGTTAAATATTTTTTGCTTTCAAATCCAGCATAGTTATCCAAGTTTTACTTTCCAAATCGAGTGTGAAAATGTCCAATGAAGATTGTAAAAAATACAACTTCATAACTTAAAAAAATAAGAGAGATATATCAAGTCTTGTATCGTTCTGGATCCCTTGAGGTGATTTTCACAAAAATGGCGCTAAATAAATTATCCAAACATTATTATTATTATTATTATTATTATTGTTGATCTGTTCCACGTATCTGAAGGGGTTTTTCGGAGCAGGATTCTCCTATTATTTTGACAAGAATATCTTTGTCTTTTTATAAAATGTTCGTCTTAAATTCTAGCTTGTAATGTATGTATCAATTTAAATCAATAAATTTAAATGAATTGATTTGAATCTGTCTTTCCATGGATCGTTCCGTGCATTTTAGTTTCTGACTACTTTTCTGTGCCACAAACATAGTTTATAGTCCGTACGTCATCACTGGCAATATACGTGGTTTATAGATTTGTCATTTTAAGCATCGTGGGACTTATTATCAACGTTTTGAATTTGTCTAAATTTTTGTAGACTAGGAATGGATTCAACTGGAGAAAGAAATAAAAAAGTATTGGCATCTGACAAGTTATGCCAATACTTCTATATTCCCTTCTCTAAAATGTTCTTCATCTCTATTGTAGTATGTTAATAGCGGGACTTGTTTATTTTCAAAAATGTACTTTAGCTTACCAAAAGCAGCCAAACTTACCCCTTTTCTTCCTGGCAACTAGGTCGTATTAATAACTACTATTGATACAATGTTTTAAGTTTGTCGAAATGTTGGTAGACGGGCTGGATTTTTTCCACAGGGAGTGATTTAGATCTAAAATTGGGCAACAGAGAGGGGAAATATTTTTTAGAAGGAAATGCGGAAGTCTAAGCATTTACTAAAATTATGACCTATCATTGGCTGGTTGAAGTGGCCACTTTACACACTGTATAAAATTCACCATTGTGCCTATGTTTAAACTTCCACATTTCCTCAACTCTTCCATCTGTTAACTTTTGTGAAGAAAAACTAAAACAGAATGAATTATTAATGAATACTTATTTTCAATATTAATGATTAGAATCGTAAAAATCGACTCAAAATATCTTAACATATTAAAATGACTCGCCGTTTTAAGTCTCGCAAAAACTCGAAAACGACTTGACAAATTAACGTACGGTTTATTGCATATTTTCTTCTTAAAATTACAAAATCGGTTGGCCTTTGAGGTGCGGAAAACGGGACAACGAAACGTCGATTTTGTCTATTCTAAGGCATCGCAAGACAATGACAGGAAAACAATGTTTGAAAAAAATAATAAAGTATACGTACATATTTAATTCGGAGTAAATACAGTAAATGATGAAACTTTCGATTGTGTTAATTTAATATATATATACACGAGTATTCACTCAAATCTAGCAATAGCAAAGCATTTCCAGGTCAAGCTCTCATATTATATATTAAATGTTTTTCTCAAATTGTGAAAATAACCTTTTAACGCGACACCAATCATTTTGACAATCATGGTGACAGGGATAATGAAATCAATTGAATTCAAATAAAGTCGAGGTTTATGAAATTGTAATTTCAAAAGAGTAACTAGTATATTGCCAAAAAAAGGTTTTTAGTACAAAAGAAACTGATTCTCTTTCACATTGCTTTCATAAACAAATTATCTCGATACGCTGCAATTCGAGAATCTTTGCAGCGTCTTATGCACTATTTTATACGGGTAATACGAAAAAGGCAAATAAAAAAATACCGATCTTTTCACTTAATATCTAGTCTGCCACATTCCTTTATCGAATGTGGTCGAAGCGAGAGCGAATAACTTCCCCTATATCTTCTCACCCTCCACTAGTCCTTCCCGAATTCCGCCCAGAATATAAAGACCTGTTGCTGCCCCTCCACACCCACCCCACACCTTCTGCCGCGCGACCCTCCCACGCTGTTTACGCCTACACGTTAATGTGGGAACTATTTCTATCTATTCATTATTTTATTAGCGTGCGAATAAAACAAGCCTAGCACATGAAATAATATGGCTACATGATAAATAGTATATTGGGATTTCTGTCAACGAATTCGAGATAAGGAGACTCGACTATGCACTAATTGCCAGCTAGCACTTTTGCCTCCTAATACGTCCCGCGTCACTGAGTTCCGCCAAATAAACCCGAAAGATCGTATATAGAAATTAACTAGGGTATAGGGTTGAGTTGTGGTCTTATGGCTAGTGTCGCGGTCTCTCGAATCTGAGGCCCGAGATTCGAACCCCGCTGTAGCACAACTCGATTTCCATTTTTTAATAGTTAGTTATTTAAAATAGTTTGAAAATGACCCCCAAATTTAAAATATTAGAGTAAATCGTAAAAACGGAAATATTCCTATAAAAAAAACGCTGAGCTATATTAATATGGTCTTGGATTAGCATGGAAGGAGCAAATAGAAACATTATTTAAAAAAAAAAACTTCATTAAAATTAAAAATAAATGCATACTGCAAATAAATCATATTTTCGTAATGTCAGCATATGTTAATTTGATTTTTCTTTTATTTTTCTTTTCTTTTATTTTCTTTGTATGTAAATAATATATGTATGGAAAAATAAACCAAAAAAAAATAATTTTTTTTTAAACATTAATAAAAAAATAACTCTAAAACCGGAATTTTTCTAAGAAATTTGAGCGTTTATCAAATAAAATCTTGTACGATTCTGTTATTCAAAGTATTGTCCATCGGAAGTTACAACATTTTTTCATCTTTCTGGCAATTTGTGGATGCCATCCCAAAAAACCGGTCATCTTTTGAATCCAAGAACGAATCGGGAAAATTTTTTATGCCTTGGACTGAAGTGAAGCGTATTCCGGAAAGTGCATTCTGCATCGACCGAAACAAATGGAAGTCAAAAGGCGGGAACCAAGTCTGGACTATATTGCGGGTGGGACAAAATTTCCCTCCGCTATTTTCCAAATAGTTTTTATCGGGTTGAGCAACATGTGGCCGTACATTGTCAGGTTCCAAAGTCATTGTCTCGTGTCTGGTCACCCATTCTGGTCGTTTTTCGCCCAAGCAAATCAAACACTGTTGACTGATTTTGACAGCTTATGAATTGAGCTTCAAAATGACATTTATGTCAATGATTTTCTACAGCGCATACACAAGTGTCGACATCTAGTGTCAAATTCCGGTTTTCAATTTATGTACCCAATACGTTTTTTAACTCCTGATTGATGTTCTAAAATAATCATCCTAAATATTTACATATTATATTGGTACATGCATAATCGTAATCATTATATATGTGTGTGTATGTGACTGCCTATTCTTATTCTCAGAGGTAGGGGTCAGTGCCATTCAAGCTCCCGACGTCACTGCGACCTGTGAATATCTATTGTGACAGATCTATGTGAATATATACAAATATATTGTTTTTTTTTCTTTTTTTTTTTACATATTTTTAAATTTGGATTTTAGGCCGGAGCGTTCTTAACAATCTAAACAATTTTTACATCGATGGATAAGGTGGTTGATAGGTTTCCTCATTAAGGTTTAAAAAAAACAGATGTTTCTTTGTTAACCATTGTTCAATAAGTCCACTTATATTCACTACACACTTTCGCATACATGCAATACTCACACACCCATACACAAATACACACACCCTCACACACCCTAAATATATATACTCACCCTTACTAACATGTACAATAATAAAACGGATACACTATTTTTTTGTGACTAAAACTAGTACTTATTATTATGCCATAAAAAAAGTAATGTAACTGAGACACATATAATGTATTTATTTCTACCGACATATTGTAACCATTGTATAAATTTCATAATGTGTTTTGTTTTCATGATAAAATAAAAGAAAAAATAAAATAAAATAAAAAACTCATTCAACGACAATAATCATCACCACAATACCCCTGTCTGTTCCTGATGGTGCATAGGGCACATAATTTTTACACTAAATGCAGCGTATGTCGATCATATCATACGAAAGATAAGGTGATCAGCCTTAAATACAATAAAACTGGAATAAACTATAATTAAACCTTACATTACAAAACCAGAAATACAATGTAATTAAAAAATATTCGATTATACACATCATTATACAAATTGCCTCAAAACAGTTTTTTTATAAATGTCTTGTAACGCTAATTTAAATTCATTATTTTGCTGTATCACATGATGGGCCTTACTCATAAACTTGGTATAAAGTTATGCCTTGGCATAGTGGTAGAATAAGAACGGGAATACCATCCTCATTCTGCTACAAAAATAGGAATGGTATTCCCATCCTTATTCTACCACTATGCCTATGCGTAACTTTATACCAGGTTTATGAGTAAGGCCCTTTATATGGTTGGCAATGATTAGCATTTAAATAAATATAGCATATTCATTTAGCAGTTGCTAATGCTATTAAAAGTTGTTTTCTCGATGCTGATGCTATTGTTATTTCTGTACTTTCTATACATAGACAGTGCGTCAAAGGTTGACATCGAATGACGTAGTTACAGTGCTGGATTACGCTAAATGACACCGTTTATGCTGGGAAACATTCGTTATACTGTAAGATAAAATCCATCTAATGAGGTAAATTTTTATTTTTTCAATACAGTGTTTTGAGTTTGTTCGAATATTTGCAGACAAGAATCAAATTTTACCACCTCGGAATTTTTAGATATTACACACTACAAAAGATTTTTTTTTCAATAAATCTTTGTGACGGGTGAAATCTTAGGGTGCGAAATCCGGTCCTAGTCTGCAAACATTTGGACGATCTCAAAATATTGTTGAAAAACTAATTTGATTAATTTGTTGTAAAACAATAAAGGAAATAACATTATAGACTAATTTATTGGTGTAAACCTCAGATCAATAATTCTCAAGAGAAGCCCTTAAACTCGATAGCATATAACAAAAACTTTCCAAATTTTTGGTAGGGTTTTAGTTTGGTTTTTAGTTCAACAACAAACGCGTAATGGACGGTTTTGGTTTGCACCTTGAAATTCTCAACCCAAGTACTTACGGTCCGTTGTATTGCTGTAATATGTTGCTAACTTCGTGGTCAATAATCATAAAATGTTTTTTTTTAAAAAAGAAAGGCGATTCTGTTGGGTTATTACTCCAACAATAAAAAATACATCAAATTAGTAAAATATGTATTTTTCATTATTATTTTACAAAAAATTAGTTGGAAACGTATGTATTTTCCTTCATTATTTCACATTAATAATTAAAAACATCGTCGCCGTAAACTGCACGAATATCGCGAGTGGCAGCTTTATTCCCTCGATTAAACGCCAACAGAGAAAAATGACGAAAATGCTCAACCTCGTCTACTTGACATTCCGTATTAAAGTCTTGTTATTAAAAAAAAAATACGTGTAAAGTAAAAGCAAATACAATGTCTTGTAGAACAGAAAATTTTCTTTCAAATGGCGTATAATCTTTACTATTTTTTTTTACTAATCGTGCTTATTTTTTAATTTAAAAAAACGAACAAAACTTTTGGCAACACATAATATTTTATAAAATATGTAATTTCTTATAATCTTTTTATCTTTTACTAATATTTATAATTGTATTAAACCGTATGGCAGATTCACGGTTGAGGTCAATGTTTGAACCCTGCCTTAACACAACTTAATTCCCATTTTATAATAGTGAGTTATTTACAACTCGTCGAAAATGTTTTGTTAATATCTGTTTTTAATTTTTGTATACAATTGTAAGATTCAATATGTCCATGTACTTGTAAATTTCCCAAACTGGACGGTTTGGGTAGGTAGGAAGAAATTGCCTTAAGGCAATATGCCCGCCCTTATATGTATATAAACTGTATATCGTCACTTAAGCGGCAACATGATGTATCTAATTTTTTCGCACTTATCAGGAAAGACAAAAAACTGAATACGTCATGTTGTCTAGAAAATTTTGATACGTCATGTTAAAATTAGTCGATTTGTGGCGCCTCTAGTGAGAGTTTGCCAAAACTGAGTATTCAGGTCGATTCAGAAGGCTACGAAGCTTTTTACATATTTATCTAAATTTGGTAAAAACATGAGATTGGTCATGTTGCCGCTTAAGCGACGATATGTAAATAAAGTTTTAAATAAAATAAAATGGCACCAAAATTTCAAATATTTAATTTTAAAATACGCAAATATTTACTTCATGTAAGAAAATATTCAGTAATTAATATTTGAAAATAACGAATATTTTCCAAAAATCATATTTGCAAAATGTGTATTTGAAGTACTAACTTTGTGATTCACCTAGTTGAAAATAATCACTTTTTGTTAATAATAATGAAATAAAGTAATGACATATTTATTTTATTAATTTAAACATTTTGTAAACATTAAGAGTTTACATGCATAAAGGCGGGCATATTGCCTTAAGGCAATTTTTCTCTACCTACCCAAACCGTTTAATTTGAGATAATCAGTGGTGTATGAACATTTTGTAGGTATTGTATAATATTTTCATTATAAAACAAAACATTGACACACAGATTTAATTTTTTACAGTTAAAAATTTACTGAATATCTACACAACATTATTGATTTATTTTGTTCATTAACGCCCAAAAGGCATTTACAAAAAAATAAATGAAATGCATGCTAACATACTACATAATAAACACAGAATATACAGAAAAAAATTGTGAAATTAGTTAAAAAGTTAGTAAAAAAAAACAATAATAACAAAGGTATGCAAGAAAAAACAGTAAGCATATAAACAGATAATGTTATGGTTTAAGACAGGTATTGATGTTCTTAAATCCAAAATTTTAGATTTAAGTCCCCTAACAATCTGGTAGTTAAGTAGAATTCTTTCAAGTTTTTAAGTTGATCTAATAATTTGTGGAGAGCCATTTATGTATTTGATGGTAAGGTTTTGTTCGCCATTCGTAGTTCTTTGAAGAAAGGTGGTAAAGAGGGAAGGAAGGAGGGACGAGAAAGGAAAAATTCAAGTATTTTGTAATAGAGACCTAAAGTTAGATGGGAAATATAGCTTTTTTTACAATTTTTAATCAATAAGGTATCTAATAAACTATATTTTTTTTTATTGTTCTTATTACCTAGTAGCATAAAAAATATTTTTCAATTCATATTTTTTTATTCTAGCGAAAACGGTTTATTGGATTGGCCAAGCACCTAATACGTCACAGTTTCGTTAAAATGTTAGCCTCTGTTTGCGACCGTTCAAGTTTATATAGAATATTGTCACGAATCTTAACGTCATAATTTTCAAAACCGAACATGTTGCGTTTTTGTAGAGACGTATTTTTTAACAGTTTTGCTTTTCTGTTTTTTTATTGAAAAAATTAATATACGAGTTCTTATGATTTATTCAAATATTAAATTTGAGGGCCATTTTCAACGAGTCGTAAATAACTCACCATTCGAAAATTGGAATCAAGTTGGGGTAGAATGGGATTCGAACCACGGACCTTTGATCCGCGAGTCCGAGACACTAGCCACAGGACCACAGCCCGATTCACATTTAAAAAATATGAATGAAAACGGTTTTCCACAATATCCGTATTGATTTTGAAAACACAATTAATTTTTCTAAATCTGTTTAACATATTATTATCAGTATCCGTAGTATGTTATATTTTGCTACCATAAAAAATATAAATACAAATAGCATTCATAAAATTTCAGTAACAGTCCTTTGATAAAAATATTTTTAAAAATAAAATATCCAATCCGATACCTATTAGGTAACTTTTTTTCTTTTTCTTATAATTTGTAGTCAGGACATAAACATTAGCAGATAATATCATTTAGGTACTTGTTATTTTGTTTGATTTATAATATTTATTTTTACTATATTTTTAATCCTGGACATAGGAGCAGTCATATTTTGAAACCTGTTGATGCATAAAATTTATGCTATTTATGTATTTAAAACTTCAAGTACAAAGAATAAGTACTTGGGCGGACTTATTGCTTAAAGCAATATCTTCCAAGGGCTGTAAAGAATATCATAAAGAAGTGAGAGATATTTAAAGTTTATGCGCTAATAAAAATGAAGCCACTTGAGTGATTTTACTCTAACTAAATACTTAGTTTTTTTAATAATTTGGAATATGTAAATCTACAAATAAACCTTTGCAAAAATTTCAAAATTTTTGATTCTTTGGTGGATTTTTTTTACAAATCCATATGAACTTTATTACGGCGAGACAATAATTTACGGTTTTCCAAACTTTATTAGGAATAATTTTCTCGGTACGTGGGTATTTCATATCTTATATTTGCAGAGGGATGTTTTAACCCCTATCTTCAACATCTATCTGCCCTCTATCAATCACAGCCTGTTTATTTACCTGAAAGCTCTATGGTTTACTCACCACACGAGTTGTTTATTGCTTCAGAACCTTATGCTATGTGTGTCTGTAAAGTAAACACTCCTTATACTAAATAATTCAATTGTCGCGTCAATCAAATCATGTCAAATTATTTTCCAACTCAAAACGTGTCATTGAAACAGGGGTAAGCAATATTTGAGCTGTTTCGATAAATGAATTCATGTTATTTTAAACTATGAAATAACGGTTTTATAAAAAATGATTGTTTAATACAAGCAAGAATGCAACAATTAAACGTAGTTCTAGTAAATAAGATATTGGCGTTATCAAATTTAGGAAGGTCAATTCCATGTTCTGCTTAAAACAGCCAGGCCGCTTTTATACAAAAAACTGTAATAATCACCTTTTGAAAAGGTCATGATGTCAGAAAGTCATTTAAATTAATGTCACGTCATACATCCAGAGGAGTTTGTATGAGGTTTCATTCAATATTAGATCTGGCTGTTTTCTGCAAAATGCATATTTTAAGTTATGTAGTCAGCCAAACTTAAAAAAATTATTAAAATTCCTTAAAAGCATAATTAATATATTTCGTAAGCTTTTATAAAAAAAATATTTAGTGATTCTTCACAATTACTCGTAAGTACCCTCATATAAAAAAATAATAGTATGAACAGTAAGTAATGACATAACACACATCAGAGTTTTACTAGGGCTGGCTGTTTTCTGCAAAATACGCGTCTTCGGTCGTGCGGTCAGCCAGACTTTAAAAATTATAAATCTTGTCATGTAAAAATTTTGGCGCAATAGATCTTTTTACCGAAAGAAAATACTGTTTTAAAAATTACATCAAAATTGCGATAGAGACGTCACAAGAGCAACATTTTTTCTTACTATTTTTTTATTGTTTTACTTATTAGTTTTCATTATTTTATAATTAATTGTGTATATGTACGCGTATGTATATGTGCATTAGTGAATGCATATACATATGTTCATGTGTATATATTTATATATATATTTAATTCAATTAATTTATTTACAATATAACTTATATTATGAACTAGTAAAATGAACTAGTTTATACTGACGCTGTTCTAGGTAATTATCAGGAACATACAAACCAATGATTATCATAATCTCAGAATAATCTATCATACCGCGCAACAATCGATAAAAATGTGTAGTCAAAAACACATTCCTTCTAGTCTCTAATCTGTTGTAGTCATGCATACCCTGGATAAACTTGGTCAGGTAGAGCCAAGGATAATAACTGCACTCTCTCATGTAGAGATATCTCAGAAACTTATTTTGATTTTTCTCTATCATAAGAGAGTACTTCAGTTCATGTGGCCCCCAAATCATCGAGCCACTCTCGAGTCTGCTTCGCACTAAGGAGTTGTAAAGAATTCTCAGTACGCGGGTATTTTCGAAAACCCCGGCAGTACGCAGAACAAATCTTAACATCTTCCTTGCATTACCACTGATTGTCTCTATGTGTTCATGAAATGTCAGGGTGCTCACAAATCTAACGCCCAGATCCTTAACATTCGATGTTCGTATTAGATTCTGGTCATTCATTTTGTGGCGAAAAAATAGAGTTTTTTAGGCCCTAGTGAAAGACGTGACCGAACACTTGGAAACATTAAACCTAAGTTTGTTTCCCTTCCTCATTCAGATATATTAGATATATTTTCTTGGAGAAAACAAAATCGTCAGAAGTTGTCACCTTTAAGAATGGTTTTTAGTCATCCGCAAACAATAGAAAACGCGAGTTCAAAATTACATTTTTAAAATTATTAATGAAAGTTGAGAACAACAATGGACCCAGGTTAGAGCCTTGCGGGAAACCTGAGAAAGTATGGAAACACTCTGACGCAAAAAGACGGTAGGAGACGTATTGGTTTCTATTTTGGAGGTAGCTCACCATTGAGTTTAACATGCCATCCGAGAAGCCGATCTCATAAAGCTTATTTTATAAGACATCACGGTGGACAGTATCAAATAGTCTATCTGATGTCTTGCATCCAGAGCTTTCGTGACTTAGTTCGTAAAAACCATCAGATTGGTTTCAACCGATCGATATATATATATATATATATATATATATATGCATGTTCATGTGTGTATATGTATGTATGTATGTGTATGTGTACATTTTTATTTCTTTTTTCAATGTTTTATATTTACCTACTATTTCTTCTTCTTCTCTTCCTTCACTATTTTCCCATCCCACTTCCTTTCCCCCCTAGCGAACTGTACGTTTTATTTTTTAATATTTGTTTTCCCATATAAAACCCATAATTGGTCTTGTTATTTGTTGTTATTCTTTATTTATTGTTTATTATTATGACTGTGTTGGTTTCAGAAATAAATAAATAAAATAAATACGTAATTAAATTATTGTTTGGATTACAAAAAAACGAATCCATGCATTATTAATCAAAGCGCTATTATCTCAGTTTCATTTTTCTTTGGCTAGCTTTCTGCATAACTGCGTTCAATTTTAGTTTACTTCACATCGTTTGCAATATATTTTTAAGTGTGTTTTGTTTACGCAGTCGCCCTCATAAAAAATAGGAAAGCACTTGTACTTGGAAAGGGACTTACACTTTCGTATTATAAATATTTCAAGAGCTCATATAATTCAAAATACTGACGTATTGAAAATAAAATGTTTATCGCTATGCCCAGAACTCTCCACTTGTACACTTTACTGGAGAGTGTAATTCAAACTTTCATTATATTGACTCTTTCGATTGTAATAAAACGACTTCAAAATGCGAGCTCTTAAATTGTAGTCTTTAATTCTTTGGTGATGTTTCACATCATTTATGTTTGTTTACGTACTCTACTTTATTTAAGAATAAATTATTCTCACAATGTCTGAATTTTGAAATTTTTAATGTTTAAAAATACTTATTTATGCGCTCTGATTTATCATTATAAAATTGATACTTATTCCAATAAACTTGAATAATTTATATATTGCCGTTTTCGTGAAAATCACTTCAAGGGCGCTACACAATAAATAAATATCCCAGCCCGTCTTGCAGCTACAGAGCGCATGAACGGTAAGAAATCTTGCCCCCGTTTACACATTTTTTTAATTGACCAAAAAGTTCGGTGTATTAATGAAATTTAAACAAAAATTTTGTCTTCAATGGTGTAAAAATGTATAATAATCTTCCCAATGAAATAAAAACGATTAAAAATAATATATCAATAAATAAATTTAAAGTAAATCTTAAGAAAAATTTTGAACACGTGTAAAAACTTCAAATCATTTTAATTAGTATGAATGTATTATTGTTAAGTGTTTTTTTTGTCATGTACTCGTATATTTAAAATTATATAAACTCTTATAAATAAACAACTACAACAGTATTAGTCACTTCCAAGCACTAGAGTTAGTCTCTTTTTTTTGAGAGTTACAATGATAACATTTACAAGATTCACCAGATCGTGACCCGACAAGTATCGGCACAGCAGCTGACGGTGCCACGATAGAAGAACTACTATGTAGATATAACAGTTGGGAGTGTAGTACCAAAACTGTTTAATTTAATACCAGCTGAAAATCGTGAAAAAAAATCCATATTTATTTTTAAAAATAGTCAAAAACTTATTAAAATCAGCAAGTGAAACTTAAGTGTCCACATAAATTTATTTCATTCTTCATTTATTTTTAAACTATGAACTTAGGTATTTTATAAAATACCTTAGTACATAGTTTGACCATAGTTGATAACTTTTACAAATGGAAACTAGATTACCAATGGTCGTGCAGCTACAAAGCGCAAAGATGAGTGGAATTCTAGCAACTCAAAATGATATAGATAAATTAAAAAACCAACTTAAACATACAGCGTAGTAGTAAATTTGTCAAGTGTTCATGCCAAGTAGTAAGCAATAAAAAAATTAAATAAATAAAGCACTGTTTCAACATTATGGTAAACAAAATAAAAATAGATGCCTGAAAAGTAGCTTTTGTAGATAGTAGGTAGATACTACCGCCATGTGGCCTACTAGCTGCTCGATAATTCCTGGAAGGGGATTCTGGAGGGATGACGCCTGTTGTTCAAACGACTTGGTGTCAATTTTGATCCATGTTGTTTCGTTTTATGAGACGCAACATTTCTGTTTAATTCGCTTTTTATATTAATATTAGACAATCGCAAGATATTATTGTATACATATACCCTTAGCCTCACTTTAACACACAAATACATACCCTCATACACACACACCTCCACCTACCCTCTCTCTCTTACTTTCTCTCCCACTCAAAAATTCTTATTCTATACCTACTTGTTTATGTTTAATGTATTTTTGTGGATATCTGTTACTGGTTTCATTTGCTGTTTTTTCATTTGTACATGTATATTTATTGTTAATTTCTTTTTATTCTCTTAATCTCCCAAATTAATTAAACAAAAATTCAATTTGCTTTTTTTTACCTTGTTTATTTTTTTAAAAACAATAAATCAGATTTTTTTGTTAATCTTATTTACCCCTTATGCAGTGATGGTGAACCTACAAACCCACCCTGGTTTTTTAAATGACCCATGCATCGATTTTTATAAACATATTTTCTACATCATGAGGACAGGCAATCAAGAATATAATGAAAATAAAGTACATAAATATCTGGTGTCGAATTTTTAAAAAGATACAACCAAGTGGACATTGACTTGCTGATTTCCTATCGTTTCACTGCACCTGTGTATGACGTACACGGTCTTGAAACATCTAGTTTTATCCTTTTGTCGCAAAGCGTGTATTACTCATAAAAGTTAGTCATAAACTTGACGCGCATACATATTTGTTGCATCGTAGAACGGTGAAATGTACCAGCTTGGGGATGTACCAGTACTGAACTAAATGGCAGCCTTGTCCTCCCTCCTCTTTTCCAAGTGACGCCACTAACTTAGTGACCCTTAAGCTAGTACAAAAAATCGTGAACAAAATTTGACCCACTTCTCAAAAAGGTTCGCCATCACTGAGGCCACCTGGGTCTAGGGGGTGAAATTCATTTTGGGGTTACATATTTTTTTTACTTTTGCTTAAATAAATAATAAAATAAAAAAAGTTATATATTCTTCCCCTAAAACTACGTCGAAAATATTACCATAATAATTTATCTCGTCGCTTTTGAACAATTCCAAAGTGCCATAAAATAGTTACAAAAGTCATCATGTCCATAAAACAGTTACAAAAGTCATCTTATGCGGAAAAATTGTGTTTTTCGTTAACGGTTTATTTCATTTATTGTAATAAGATTTTCACTTTTTTTTTATTTATTAAAATAACGGACTAATGTCCGTATTAACGGACATTCATTCATTTTTTTGTGAATATCTCAAAACAAGAAATGTTTATAAAATAAAATTGTATATTATTGCTTTTTTTTACTATGCAATATGCTCATAAACTTATAATTAGAAATCAAACACTGATTTGAGTCTACTGAATACTTTATTTTATTTTTACAAATATAAACATATAAAAATAAAACTTCGTGACAATTGTTTCGCCTTATTAGGGCATTTTCAAACGAATGTGAAGATTATTTGGATTGAATGTCCTTATATAGTTATATAATTCAAGGTACTTAAGTAGAAAATAAAAATAATCTTATGAACTATAGCATGTACATTAATCATAATTGAGGGAAAAACCGATGGTTAAGGGTGAGGATAATTTCTTCAATAATTATCTCATTAATTATTTTCGTTATTAATTCTTTTCGTTATTAATTATTTTCGTTGAAAATATATTTCGCTTCATTAATTATCTCACAATACATACTTGTAGTCAATAAATACTTGTAGTCAATAAATAATTACTTTGTTTTATTTTCCCCGAAATTCAAATATAAATACCTAAATTCCCCATTACCTATTAAACACTTATCCTCACCCTTAACCATCGGTTTTTCTCTCAATTATGATTAATGTACATGCTATAGTTCATAAGATTATTTTTATTTTCTACTTAAGTACCTTGAATTATATAACTATATAAGGACATTCAATCCAAATAATCTTCACATTCGTTTGAAAATGCCCTAATAAGGCGAAACAATTGTCACGAAGTTTTATTTTTATATGTTTATATTTGTAAAAATAAAATAAAGTATTCAGTAGACTCAAATCAGTGTTTGATTTCTAATTATAAGTTTAAATATGGAGTTCTACAAAATAAACACCAAATCAATCAACAATATGCTCATCATTATAGCCATTGTTAATTTTGTTCTCATATTTATTTTCTGCTTGCTTTTTCGCTTAGGTCATATTGGCAATAAACCTGTTAATACGGACATTCATTCATTTTTTTGTGAAAATCTCAAAACAAGAAATGTTGATAAAATAAAATTGTATATTACTGCTTTTTTTTACTATGTAATATACTCATCATTATAGCCATTGTTAACTTTGTTCTCACATTTATTTTCTGCTTGCTTTTTCGCTTAGGTCATATTAGCAATAAACCTGTTTAGAAAATTTTGGTTGAATTATAATATTTTGAGGCTCTTTTCACAATCGATGCACAAGCCCACATTTTAGAAAACCTTTTGTATCAATATTAATTTCTGTGTGTTTTTTCATACATTTTAGCTCGAGGATTTGGAATGAGGGTTGTTGGTGGAAAAGTAGGACCCGATGGAAGACTGTTTGCTTATATTGTCTGGACTGTACCAGGAGGACCAGCTGAGAAAGGAGGATTACAGCAAGGAGACAAGGTATTTCACTTATATTATTTACTTCAATCTTTTCTTTTTCACCACCATTTTACGAAAGATTTTACGATTTTTTCATATTATCATAATACCATACACAGAAAACATTATACAACCAGAAAATAAAGGCAATTTTTCACAAAGCGGTAAAAAATAAATAAAATTTAACCAGAGTAATATTTATATCATGACAAAATAATACGTTCAAAATTAAACAGAAAGTTAAAACATTTAAGAGAATGTAAACATATTTGAGTAAGTGATCGTGGATCCCCATTTTGTCGCTTTTTTTGCCAACGGGTGTGATAATACGATGACTTTTCTATTTTTAGTTAATAAATTTCCCTTAAATATCAAAATATTCAGTGTTTTCAATGAGTGCTCCATAAAAAAAATATATAACCATGCTTTTTAAACTTCTTTCTTGAATATTTTGTATTCCTGACTACACTTTTCATTTCCTTTTTAAGAAAAATATTATTCTGTAAGTATAATGACGTTGTGCTGATGATTTCAATTTTGGAATTAAGGTGTTATCAATGACAAAATTCCGTGATTGTTCTTTTTTTTATTTATTTGTTAATAAACTCAAGCAAACTAAGCCAGTTTAAAAAAATATATTTTATGTATAGTATTATCAGCGCTCTGATTTTTTAAAGTTTTGTAATTTAAAAACAGAAGTATTTGATAAAAGGACAAAATTAATGATGTACAAAGCTTTCATACTTCCACACTTTGTATATCGATTAATAATATGGTCGCAATTCGCAATGTAGTAAACAAACGCAAGAATCAGTCAAAAGAACAATGAATAAAGCACTTAAAGTAACATTTAATGTTAATAAATATACTAAAACAAAAGATTTATATAGAATAACAAAAATGCTCAATTCAGAATAATTAATTTACATAGAAAAGGTAAATATGATATTAAAGATGAAAAGGAATAAAAAGACAAATATTGAAATTAATATTATCTACAATAGACATACTCGTACATTAAAGAAATACAAGAGCGTCAAACAATTTTACTTGCAAACAACCTAGGACTAACAGAAAAATAAACAGTTTTGTGTATAACAGCCATAAAGTTCTACAATTCACTTTCTAATGACCTAAAAAATATACAAAACATATACGTACTTAAAAACACCTAAAAAAACAGTCCTTACAGCCCGTGTGACGAGTGATATGTGATGTTATTTTATCGACGTTTTATTCAAACTATTGTATCATTATATATTATATCCCCTCATACCAGCACTTTTGCTGATTAAGAATATTTCGTACAAATAAAATAGATTATCTATATGTAAATAATTCCTCTGTACGTGTGATGTCACCGTACTGCTTCTAAACGGCTTAACCGATTTACGTGCAGTTTTCAGAGAAATATAGATCTTTGCGATGTTCGTGTTCGTAGATATTAAAATCTTCAATCCAATATGTAAAAAAGAAGTAAGGAGCATAAATGTTTTTTTCGTCAATCTACTAGGGTTGCATTCGAGGAGAATGCATTTACAAAAAAATGGGAAGATGTTATTTTTTTGGATATAAAAAAAGTTTGTTTTTGTATGTTTAAAACAGCATTTGTTTTTTATGGATCTTAATCAGATCCTTTTCTTAAATTCCTTATAATTCCTACCCATCTATTACTTTGTACTGGATTTTTTGTAAAACTAAAATAATATTAAATTCAATACATTTCTTAATCGTTTTCCTACAGAAGTACACCCCTCTGTTGGTAAAAAGACCTGAGCTCGACGTTTGCAAAAAGAATGCCATATTTAAAAAATACATTTATTTTATGTTTTTTGTTTTTATTGCATGTTAACCTAGGTACCTACTTAAATTAAATATTTGAATATCAATAATTTTTAGTTTTGGAATTAAATCACAAACTAGTACCTAGATACCTACTTATCAATGAAAAGTTATTTTCCAAGATAATAGCAGGCAAGCCAAAGTTCGGGCGAGACAACGTCTGTCGGGTCCGATAGTGTTATATAATATATCAAGTTAAAAACGATGTATTTCATAATAAATAAATAAATCAACATATTTAAAAAATATATCTAATCTAACCGTCACCGCCAGTTCTCTTCATGGAGTTCTGTATATTGGTGAGTGGGCTTCCCGGAAACCGGAAATCTATCACATTTGTTGATTCGGAAAAACTTGTGACGTAGTTCAAAGTAATGAATTATTTTAAAATACATTTTTAGAAACTTCGCCATACGATTAAATGCTCGAATTTTTACCACGTGTAAGAAAAGAAAACATTGTTTATGTCTAATCTTAAGTACCACTGAAATTCCTCAATGCTCTCGATCGCAAATTTACATTTCGTGACGTAGAAACATTATTAGTAATATAGTCCTCTTGGATTTGAAGTAAATAGTTCTTTTTCAATAATGATTCAATATCTAAAACTCTGAATTTCATTTTACTATTGTTGGAACGATCCAGCTAGGATCCTATTCATGTCAAAATTCTCTTTGTAAAGCTGTCTCCTCATGGCCCGTATGTACATTACCGAAATATTCGTTTAACGTATTTATAATACAAATACCATACCATTTTTGATTCCTTTCAAGTATTTCGGTGTCCATCGCAAAGATTGACACAAAAAGAGATATTTTTAACTCAACAAAATATCCCTGCCTATTTTTTACTTTATAATAATATCTATGGTTTGGATCCATAAAAGCTTATGTCGTAAATCAGGAGAGTAATTATTTCGCCATTTTGTAGAGTAATAATTAATTGTTTAACGTTTTTGAAAACAATTATTAATTTAAACATAACAAAACGTTTTTGTGTTTATCAAATAGTTAAATAAACAAGTTTTTTAATGGACATCAACCCTCTACAAAATAGGGGCCAGAAAAATAAGAAATCTGACATTGGCTCTCCTGCATAATTTAAAATTGTTTATAAGATATCAAACATAATCTGGTCTAAGGTATGTGGAAAATATTGGCCATTCCGAATTTAATAAACTGCCCGATGAGCTTGAACACGAAAAGTCGAATAGCAAATCCAAAAGTGTCGCAATTAAAAAATATCACTTGAATCTTTTTGATAGTAAAAGTTATTAATGTTATTTATATAGATGGTGTAAAGTACTGTGTTTTACGTTTTTTTTATAATGTTTTCTTACTATTTCGGATGTTTTAACTATATGTGATATTATGTATTGTCACAAAAATATTTTCTTTTTATGTACGGTCTCAAAGGAGTTTTATTTAATAACTCCTGGGAGTAAAATATCTTTTTGTTATATGTTTTATTAATAAAAAACAGAAGAAAAAAAAAAATGTTGTTTTATTGACCTGTAAAACGCTGGAACGTAGTTGAAATATTATTGTTACATTGACTTGAATAAATTCTAGCTGTTTTTTTTGTGAAAATTAATAAGCATTTAAAATAAAGCTATTTAAGAAAAAATAGTAATAAATATGTCATTTAAAGTACTGTACATCGCTAGCGGCTACTTTCTCCCATCTTTCAAACAGTATACGTATACCACCTTGAGTGAATGAGTCATCTTTTGAGGTTATCCATGAATCGAGCCATTTTTTTGCGGAGTGCTGCTCAACCAGGCCATGAGTCATCGATCGGAACAAGTGGTAATCGAAAGGAGCGATGCCCGGCGAATACGGCGGGTGGGGTAGAACTTCCGATTTGAGCGTTTCCAAGTACATTTTGACCGGCCTTGCAACATGTGACCGAGCGCTGTCTTACTGCAAAATTACTTTGTCGTGCCTTTCCTTAAATTGCGGCCGTTTTCCTTTCAACAACCTATAAGTAAATAAATACATCAACAATGTTTTGAGTTTGTCTAAATTTTTGTAGACAAGAACTGGATTCAACTCCGTGGGGAGCTGTTAATATCAACATATTACATCAGAGATAAAGAACATTTTAGAGAAGGTAATATAGAAGTCTAGGCATCTACAGGGCTAATGATATGTCATTGGCTGGTTTAAGTAGCCACTTTATACACTGTGTAACATTCACCATTCTCCCCATTTCAAAAACATTTTCGAAATAAAGAAATAATCTTTCAAAATAAATTTCAGAATTCACACAATTTACACATAAAGTTTCTGGACTAGAGGCTTTTTATTTCCTTTGTCGTTCCTTGGACAATACGTTTATTAGACTATTTCTGACTTTTGTGCTCCAAAAAACTAGCCCAAGTGAAAAATGTATCGAAATGTATTCGGGATTCGTTCAATTCTTCAATCAAAGCCTATTTAAAGAAGACTACACGTGGACTCCAGACGGTATTTTCCTTTCAAAAGTCTTCATTTGATTTTCGTCAATCTAATATGATTCTTTTCATTCGAAAAATCTTTCTGTTGAGTATAGATCATTTCACAATAAACCTATCGTTCACAATAAAAACCTCACATCAGATTTGAGTCATCCTACGATTTTATCAAATTCAGAAGCGGAGTGATGTATTTATATTTATATAGAACATGATCCGGTGTAGGATTATCCCGTTTTAATGATATTTAATAACGGCTATTTAGATTCATGTAAGATTTTTTTAAGTTTTGTATTTTTGAAATTAATTAAGCGTGTGACGCCTTAAATTCTCTTTCCCTTCTACTCGATGAGTTAAGCTGATTTGTCAGTTGACTTGCGGAAATCTATCACAGTTTTTTTTATCATTGGTTGATTCGGAAAAACTAGTGACCTCGTGCAAAGTAGCTTGTTTTTGTTAAAATCATTTTAATATTTTTTTTCATTCATTTTATTTATTTACTTATCAATATACACGGCACGTAGTGCCTTTTACTTTACAAAAAATACATATTGTGTAGAAATAAGTACTTCAAATAATATTCTGTTCTGAAGTCTGTTCGTCGGCAGTTCATTACAGAACTACGGGACGCGAACCTGGCTTGGAAGGATGCACAGCTACTGGCAGCCGACAGAAATGCCTGAAGGATCTTCGTGAACACCATATGCTCCAACTAGGGAGTGGACATGGATATAAAATAAAACGTATCTATTACAATACCTACATTGTTTTTTTTTCAATTTTTTTTCGTAAGAACTATAGGTGTGCATCTAACTGTATTAAAATCATACAAATTGCCCATTGATCTTCCAGACTTTTCTATGGAGTGTGCGACAATAAAATATATCACTTCCAGCTCACTGGGTCCGGTCCTGCAACCAAAGGGTACCTATATAACATATCAATTGAGCCTGATAAATGACGTCAGAGAAATGAAACCCCGGCTTATGTTCGTGTCCGTAAAATACAACTTGTGAAGGAAAATGAGAGTCGCCGCAGACATCACTCTTTTAATCTGCGGATAGTTTATTCGATTGTTTAATGTTTAACTGTTAAAATACGTTTGTCCGCATTGTGGTCATTGGACCACAAATAGTCAACGCGTTTGCATCACATACAAGAGGTCTCGGGTTCGATTCCGTGAAACCATTAATTATTTTTTTTAAATTGTGTTTTACACTGCAATATTTCATACACAAACACATTTTTTACATTTAAGCACGTATTAGAATTATTATGTATAACAATTATAAATTAGAAACTAGCTTAAATATATATTTTCTTTAATACCCTCGAAATAAATCCGACCTTCTAGTTCTATTTAAAATTCTCAACTCACTCATTGATGCGCATACTACTAATAATCTACCCACTAATGTTAGAGACATTTAAGTCAATATCGAAATGTCACTATCTAAATATTAAGTTGTTTCTTTATTCTTCTTCTTTCCGTTTCATCCCTTTTCCTCTCTTCATAGTCAAGGGTTAATTTTTTGTAGGTTTTATTTTTTTAATCTTTGTTTTTAATTTTGTATAAAATTGTAAGATTCAATTCTTTTTTTAAATTTATTTAATTGATATTTTTTACATGAGCATTTTTTTGAACAATTTTTTAATTCCCGTCAAACTGCAAAGGCATTTTTTTGCAGGGATTTCTCTCTTCAAATATTTTGGTAACACAGTATAATAATGTCTACATAAAAATATAAAAAATCCTTAATACATCAATAATATAAATGTATAAAAAAATTAAATACAAGTAAATCAAGTCTTTTTTGATCCCGAAATATATAAAAATAATAAACAAACACTTTTTTAAACACTGTTTTTAATTGTTTGGTTTCCTTTTTTTACAAACTATGCTTAGAATTTAATAAAAAGATTTTTAAAACCAACTTTACTTTATATTTATTTATATCACTATTCTTTTTTTCGTCCGGGAGTCTATTAATATGCGTGGGAGTATATGCGCCCTGGCCCTCTCTCCATACGCATTTCGAGTTCTTTTTTCTATAAAATTTCCTCTGCAATCGTCTCTTTCCTTAGGCAAAATCCAAACTTGTACACTTCTCATGAAAATGGCTTTCATTTTGCAGAATTTGCTATGTTCATCCAAGACTTTGAACGCTCTTGGGACCACAAAAGAATAATTTCTCTGAGCGAAAGATAAATTAAGATAATTGCATCACAACTATTGTACTGTCTGCCTACATACGCCGCCTCCGGCGCAGACCAAACTGTTTCATTCTCGTATGATGCTATGACACAAAGCGATCCATAAAACTATCGCCCGTTTAAAAGTACACAGCTAACGGCGTGTCCAATCTCTAAGTCTCACTTTTCTTTTTTTATCCACTTAAAAAATGAAGATCGATTCTTGGATATGATATTATCTGAGGCCGTGCTTGGGTTTCTAAACTTTTACATTTCCATGGAATAAACTCACCTTACCGTTTCCGATAACACACCTCGCAAAAACCTTCAAATGTTCCACAACTTCCATAAGGTCGCTACGTGGGATCGTTTTATCTCGTATTTCATCGCATTTGCGACTGTTTCATATCATTTATCAATGTAACCTATTCTTCAGTAGCTTTTTTAAAAAATGCCATTACGAAGTCTTACGGAAGGGGTTAGCGTGTACAACTAAATAATTCGGTTCTTTTATTTTTTATTTATTTATTGAGGTAACAATAATTTACAGGTCAACTCCCATTACGTAATGATAGACTGTAAAATAAAAATAATAAAATTTCGAATGAATATTACAAACAAACAAACAAACCATCACGCCGTTTCCCCGTAAGGGTAGGCAGAGAGGATAGAACGCCACAACACTCTATCTTTGCATACAGATCTCGCTTCCTCTACATTCATACATCTTCTCATGTACGCGCGCCGATTATTCCGACTTTTGACATGTCCATCTTTAAGTATTTGTTGGATTTGGTCATGCCATGTCTTTGTCGGTCTTCCTCTATTTCTGCATCCATCAACATTCGCATTGTAAATATTCTTAGCCGTTCTCTCGCTGTCCATTCGTTCTACATGTCCAAACCAGCGCAGAGCTCCTTTCTTGATTTTGTCGATAATGCTTGTCTCAGCCTTACATAATGTACGGATCTCAACATTTGTGCATCTATCGTACATAGTTTTACCACACATTCGCCTGAGAGATCGCATTTCGACAGCATTCAGCTTACTTTCATCCCTGTTTTTCCAAGTCCATACTTCACTCCCATACATCAGGGATGGGACCAGGACTCCGTTGTGAACTGCCAATTTTTGCCTCTTGTGACAAGCATTTATTTGCCAAGGTCGATTTAAGTGCACCGATATATATAATGATATATGTATAAATGCATAAACCTAACCGCTCACAGATATACACAAAAATAAATTAACAACTATCTCTCAAAACATACTTAAAAGACAGGTGCTAACTGCCAACATAAAAAAAAATATGTCTACATTGTGCAAACGCCGAATTCAGAAAAAAAAAATTATTCTAATTGGAGAATTCTGACTTGCGTGAGATCTAGTTATAGGGGACATGCGTTTTTTAATGTTTTTTTAATATTAATTTTTTTACTTAAAAATAATATTTTGCGTCGTTGTATTACAGAAATTATAATCTTATTAAATAAACCACAATGTAATATAAAATATATTATTTTAAAGAATAGTTATAACTAACGAAAAAACATGAAAAAGGTGTATAAAGTAGAAAACAATTGTAAAATAATTTTTTTTTACTAAGGAATGTTAAAAATGAAAAAAATAATTTCATTAATTAATTCATTAATTCAACTTTATTATAAATGAAACACTCTTATTGTGAATACCTGTGTGGCGTAAAAGTATTTAATGTAAAATCCACAAAGTAAAACCTTAATGAATACGTTCTATAGTATTCAATGAACGATAAAAAAAACAAAAAATATTATTTGCGATAATGATTACTTTTTGCTTATACCGTACCGTTTAAAACAAAGTGGAATAATATAATAAAATAAAACCTTTGACTTTTCTAAAAAAACATGGATTAAGATTACATTTTATTTGATTTTCTAGGTACGGGTGACTGCTTTGTTATAACCTAAAATTCAAAAATTATATAAAAACTTAAAGTAGAAATCACAACCCTCGTCATCTAGTTCTGAGAACCACAAATGGTTTATTGTTTAAACCTGAAAAATATTGTCAAATTACGAAATTAAATTGGTCATTTGAGTAACCCCATTAGTCAGTCAGTATGTTGGATTTTGCTCTTGTTGGGGGTTAGAGCTCCTACCCTAGTTAGAGATGGACAGAAAACACGATGAAGGTGTTATAAGGTTTATTTTTGCATGGCGAATAAATATACGAAACACGAGAGAAGAATAGCGATAATGAGTTGAACTGGCTACACTTGAACTACGTGCTATGACTGAGCGACTGCGTCGAGCTAACTTGTCAAGGCTGACTTACTTGGGCTGACTGGTTTGGGCTGACTGTTTGGGATGACTTGGCATAACCAAGCCCTGAAGTCTCTTTATAGGCCACGTTCTTTTATTTTTTATGTCTCCATGGTGTGAATGGACTGCAGGATGTTGCTTTTTTTATAAACGAACGTTTTATATGCAATACAATTAGTATTTCAAAATATCTTGTATTATATTCAATATAAAATGTTAACTTGCTTCATCGGCCGTTGCTCTATATTTCAGGTCAAATTGTTAAACATTTGTGTAACATCGATTAATGGACTATGACCCCTAAAAGTCTAAACTTTTCAGAAAAACTGTTTTTTAACTTAAATAAAAAAATAACTTATACCGTATTTGGTTATTATTTAGGACCAATTAAATTTTTAGGGAGTTCCAAGAAATACTGATATAAGTAAAGGGTTTTCAGCCGTCAGATTTGCTAAAACTGCGTATAATATTGTTGTACGAGTCTACAATTAATTTTAAAGTAAAAATAAAAATGAATAAATAAATTAATAAATTTTGAATGCCAATATCAATCTCAATTTTGAATAAATCATTCACATGAATCAATTGTTTATTTGTGTCAGGTTTTGGAGTGGGGAGGAGTTCCGCTGACTGACAGAAGTTTCGAGGAGGTGTGCTCTGTAATGGACCGAACTGGAGACATGGTTGAACTGCTGGTGGAACACGCTACGGATCTTAGGATGTGTGACCTCCTGGAGGAGCCGAGGCGTGGAGATCAGCCTACAGGTCTGGCTATTGGTAAGAAATAAATTTCAATCACTTCTCAAAGTAATGAAAATTGATGTAATTCTTTCATTTAGCTAAAATGCTAGTTAAATTGAAAAAAAAACTTGAATGGTTAACACTATTGGTAACGCAAATGCAACAATATATTAAGATATATAATTTTTGGTATGCAGAAAACAATTAAACAGCTTGCTATACTATGGAATGCTACCTTACTCTATGTTCAGGCAGTTAAAAAATACAGATCTATGAATGATACCAGACTTCTTTTAAAAGTGTTTTCGGCTCGATGGCTGCTCTCATGTACAAATCCTCAATAAAGAAATCGAGTGGAAGTGAGTCCACCTCGTTGTGTAATGGTTAGCGCATTCGCCTTTCATTCTTGAGGTCCTGGATTCGTTTCCTGGCAGATTGGATATGAAATATTGATTTTAAAGGTTTTGTTTAAACTGCAATATTTCAATGTTTCTGGACTGGCACCGAAGGGTAGAACTGATCATCGCACCTTCATGAAACAGATAATTGAAATACGGAATATGGTTTACAAATGTAATTTCTTATGCATCATAGATGAGTGTGGGAAGCGGAATGATGATGAATATATTTTGCTATATTAGAATTCTCTGACTTGCAAAAGAGTGGGCGACTTATTTTGTCTAGTACAGAGTTTTTCCTATCATTTTCCAGCTAAAAAGGTGTGTAAGCTTTTGTTTTGATGACGCACGTTTCCATATTTAACAATTGTTCCAGAGCTCCGATCACAATGCGAGTTATTTTGAATTGTCTTTACAGCAAAATCAAATTTTCTTTACGAAAATGTTCATATTAGTAGGCGTAACTTTATACCAGGTTAATAGTAATACCCCCGGAGAAACAAGTCCACTTGGGAGAACCAGAACCATCACCACTCCTCCACGATCAAAATAATTCGAACCTATTAAGCTCAAAAAAATATCATTATTCATAAATTCGCTCTATTCGAAGTCCAGTTGTCTTTTCCTCACAATATCTGGGAGAGAATGATAGAAAAACTATGTTTTAATTTCTAATACATATTCATCAAATTTCTCTTCTACCTTAATCCATCAATCTTAATCTTCATGTTAATCCCGTACTTATTGTGTCGCAAAAAGTTTCTTCTGCTACTGGTATGTGTGTACCTATTGATAATACTTCTAATATTGTAATTCTCAACTTTCAGAGACAGAATCGGACAAGACTCCATCTTCGCCAACTCGCCGGAAACTGCCAAAGACTCCGGTATAAACTCTATACACATACCAACTTAGTTATATTGACTATCATTACGTTTTTTTTCTCATACCAATACAGCTATTTCTAACCAAAACTCCAGTAAAAGGCATTTAAACAATCTTACTAGTTTGTTGCTCGAAGGTAAAATAATAAAATCAGTATTCTTTTCGTATAAACAGTTTTAAAAACCTGTTGAAATAAATCCTGTGTGTAAATCAAAATGGGTCTAATTTACTCTTCGTCTTTACAGTAAAATGCAATTAACTTGCACTTGTTATAATCATATCTGGTGCTAGAAACTTTCCGATTCCAAATGTTATTTTTAGTGATTACAATATTAATGTTTTGAATGCTACGCTAAAACGTAAAATTTATCATCACGCTATAAAACGTGTTTTAATAAGTATCCGTCATTACAGAAGGTTTAAAAGCGTTGTTTGCGATACATAATATGTATCTTAAAGAATATAATTAATATCAATTATTGTATCCATCATGTTATTTCTAGGACGGACGCTGGATTACAATATACTTGAATCTCGTCGTCATATTTTTCTTGGGAAACATTTCTTGAAGCTGATATCTGGAAGTATGTGTTCCATATAATCCAAATATACTAAAATAAATCAGTTTGTATGTTCCCAATAACTATACTAGAGCGAGATCTCATCCACTGTTTTACGCACCCAGAAACCGTCCGAATAAAAGTCAGAACCCGTTGATAGGGCAATTCGCTTTCTAAATACGGCAACTGCACATAATATGGACATATTTTTCTGTACATATCGGCAGTTTAGCAGCTATTTCATTTATATTTATTAACTTTCATTCGTTATGTTATTCTTCCTAAGATTTACAGTCTTCATTTCGTAATTAATTAAATAGCCCGTTTAATAGAGCTGACTAAAATTGTTAAATAAATTGGAAGCGGATAGCAATAAAAAAAAATAAAAGTAAAAAACATTCATTTTTCACAGACTTAAATGTTTTCGCATAAAAGATTTAAATATATCTAAAAAAAAGAATTGTTTTTTTCTTCTTTTAACAAAATTTCGACAAATACACTATCCATTACATTGTTCACATAATAAAGCTGTTTTGTCAACTTTCCCAAAAATATTTCGTTGTTACTTATTATTATAATAATAGATTTGTTGACTATTTTTTTATTAATTTATTTTGAAGGTAAAAAAATAACGTGTCTAAAAACCACGGAACTTAATATGGTAATGAAGTGAAAAAACCTGTGATGCCACCTTTTTTTGAAAATTTGTATCAACTAAATCGATCCGATTCGCTGTATTTTTTAAAATATTAAACCTACAGGAACTTGTGTAAAAAATATGTAACCTTAATTTATTTATTTAAGCCGTTTGTTCATAATTTAAAAATACTGTTAAATTCATTTATTTCTCGGTAGTTCCAAAAGGCACTCTTAAAAAAAAATTGCTTAATCTTTGTGATATTTTCAGATTGAAAACACTCAAGTGGTGCTATGATATATACCGTTTACTTGGAATCCCTCTTTTTTTATTTATATATATTTTCCGAATACTTAACCTTATATAATATTTTATTACATTTATTTCAATACAACTTTTAAATTTTATTTTCTCCATATTTGATTTTTATAATCAGTAGATATTAAAATAAATTTTGAAGGTTAAATTTAAATCTTGGCGTCGATTAAGCTTAGTATCTAAATTTCATCTTTGATGTTACACCCAATTCAAACATAATTAAGTGTCTATACCACAGATGCAAATGAATATAAAAATAAATTATTTTTGGTTCTACCCTTTTTTTATATCTATAATAGCACCATTTAATCTTGATTTAATTTCAACAATTTCTTTGCTGATAAGTGTTAAGTAGTTAACTTCAAAAATCATTATTTATTTTATGCCGTAATATGTATCCATATTCAATATTATAATGTAGTAAAGGGCATGATTCAACATCCATTAATAAAACTATTTCAATGTACATGAAAATATATTTATTTTAATGTTAAGAGAACTCAAATTGAGCAGGTACTACAAAAATGTATGACGATCTTTGTTGGTAGAAAAAATATTTTTAGGGAATAAGTAAATTAAGTTAAATTGTGTTAAGTATGTATGTATGTCGATATTTATCAGTTATAACATAGGTCAGTTAATTTTTATTTTTATAAATACGTATTTTTAAACTATTTATTCGGTGCCAAATTCAAAATCATTAAAACTGTTAAATATTAGTAAATAAACTGTGAGTGATTTCAACAATGTTTGAGTTTGTCCAAATACTTGCAGACTGGCTGGATTTCCTCCCTAGGGAGTTATTCATATTAACATTTATTTCAACAGAGAGGGAAAACATTTTTGAGAAGGGAATGTGGATGTTACACAGTGTGTAAAGTGGCCACTTAAACCAGCCAATAACAGGTCATAAGCCCTATAAATGCCTAGATTTATATATTCCCCTCTCAAAAATGTTTTCCTTCTCTGTTGAAATAAATTTAAATATGTCAGTGATTTAATTTTTTTTTTAAAAAATGCTGTCACAATGACATAATATAATGTTTTTGTGTTTATTTTGTGAGATCGGGAACTTGGTTATTTAGTGTATTTAATTAAATATAGCAATTTATTACGTCTGTTGCATTTTGCAACATGATTTTTAATGATAAAAAATATGTCAAATAATAATTAGGAATACTTAAGTAACCATTTGTTGAGCTGCATTTAACTGTAAGATTTTTCTGACTGTCGATTTTCTACAAAATCTATTTTTACTTAATAAAAATCAAATACATTGTAACTGTCACAATCATTAACATTACGTAATAAAATGCGCATTAACCAAATAAACTTTAAAATTGCCAATGTAAATAATCAAAATATTTAGATTATAGATACTATATTAAATAATGTAACATCTTAAGATTAGCAAGTATGAATGAAAATAATCAAATTATTTTACTGGCTATTTTTATTTTAACGATTTAGAAATACGTTTCCTGAAAAAACTAAATTACTTCTAAGACGTGAGATTTTTTTCAAAATGTTATTATCGTCCAGGCCCACGATCACAATGGGAAGTTAACGAATGTTATTTTCAGTCGTCTTTAAAGTATAATCGAATTCTGCTCGAAAATGTGTATCCATTTGTTTAAAAAATTTAATGATCTCCATCAGTTAGCTGTAATAGAACATGTAAAGAAAAAAACAGGTATAATATTCCATTTTTACACAGAAAATTCGGCTTTACAGACAATTCGAGACTACTCCCATTGTAATACGGGCCTAACTCGACCTTCCATCAACATATTTTTTTGTGTTCCTTGGAAACAGCTAAATTACAGTACTAACTGGTTAAAATAAACTCAAGTTACCATATTTCTCTGTACATACAAGTATCAAATTCAATATACTTTTACATTTCTGGAAATAGACAGTACTTGTTTTAATTATTTACTAATGTGTGTTGTAGCTACTATTTCTCATCATTTAAAAAATAAAACTCCTCAAACCATCGAACTCATTTTATTAGTGAGAAATGTTTTTATAAAAATGAGTCATATTTTATACAATTCATTTAATCCAATTGGGTACCTTAAATGAAATTTTCCTGTTTTTACTTTAAATCAACTTAAATGTAATTTCTGGAAAGCTTTATATTTATAAATAGTCAATTATTCACACTTACTCGCGTCATATGCATTATCAAACTTTTAAATGAGCCCATTGCATGTTGAGTTAACCAACTAACAGAGTTTTAAATGTACAAGATTTTTTATTTTTCTAAAATGTTTTGATATTTTTTATATATTTCTTATATATACGGCCTAAGCCAATTAAATTACAACATTATGTGAAGATACATATGAACGAAAAACTGAACAAAAATAACATAAAACTATGTAGCAAATACAAACAAGGGCAATAAAATAATGCTTTTATTGTCCTCGTTTGCCTTTGATTTTAAAAACTTGATTAACATCAAGACTTTGAGCTAACCCATGTTAATCCAACTTTGTTAATTGCAAAGAGATCGATGAAAAGCCGGTATATCTATTCCAGAGAATTCCTCGTTGTGAGATGAATTTTCTGATCTACATATTCTGAACATTGAGGCATAAAAACGAGAGTTGCTCTTAGATGATTTGATAAATAGCAGCTTCTGATGATAAGGTTAGGAACATAAAAAGAAACGGATTGCAACATAGATGGAACAGAATTAATAAGTGATTAATTCTGCTTTTAATAAACATAATGTTTCGTACGTAAAAAACCAGGAAGATATGGTTTTTGCATTATATTGATTACAGAAATGTAATTAATATAAGCAATGAGTTTACTTCACTTTTAAAATGAAGGTTAGTTTTTTTAACTTGTGATGGGCTCAAACATAACAAAAACTGCACACCTACAAAAGGTTTACATATCCAGTTTTATGCAATTAATTTATTTTCTGGAAAACGCATCACTCTAATATATTTTTTAATTGTTACATCTGCGCAATATCTCAGTATCAGGAAACAAAAATTTAGCATGTTTGTAAATACATTTGTTAACAAATTATGTTGAGAAGTTACGTAATATTACATGAGTATAATGATAATACATATATTAAAATTGTGTCAGTTGGGAATCATCCACTGAAAATATTATCATGTAAAATATATAATGTATTAAAAATATTGTGTTACCATAAATTATTAGTACTATCAAATATGTAAATTATATTACAAGTTCATCTAATAAATATTATAATCATTGAAAAATAAGATTTTTCCATTTGTAACATGCCATTACACACCTATTTCAAACATCTCATATTTATTGTTTGAAATATCTAATTATTTTACCTGAGGTAAATTACAAATCATATTTTTTAAAACAAAAACTTTACAATTTTTAGTATTATTTTTATATTTTAGTCAAAAATCTTTCATTTTTAATTCAAAAACAGTATTAATATTGAGGTAAAGAAATACAGCCATACCGTTGTCAATTAGATACTTTAGTCTTGGTAGCTTTATTAAAATATATTTATTAAAGAACAAACCACTTTGAACTTGAATGTATTATGTTTTATTGAGTGAATAATGAAGGTGACATTCCTGAAGAAGACATTGGATAAATGGGTGAGAGACATTAAAGATTATAAAGTAAAGCACGATGCATAACTAACCTAAAGTTTAATTAGTGTAACATAATTATTGATAATATCACTTGCCCTGCATTGCCCCAACTGGCACGACGTTCGGATATGTTATGATTATTTCATTTTTATTTGGTCAAATATGCAATGAACTCATTGATTTCAAACCCTAGTATTTAACCGTTGGTCGACGCACTGAAATCATCCTTCAAATGAAATCATGAACATTAATTTTGGTTATAATTCAGCGATCTTTCATCAAAACATAAAAAAGAAGTTTTATTTGTCTGTTATTTAAAATTGAAGTAAACTTCAAAATACATTTTTCGTATCTGATGAATTCTTTTACAATAGTTTTCATATTTGCATGAATAGATACTTAATATACCTACCTAAACAAATTTAGATGCTAAAATAGTTTTTTAAATGAACCATTTTCCCTTGCATTTATTTCGGAAAAATCACGACAATTTTTGTCGCAACAATGAGCTCATTGCAAATAGCTAAATATAACCTTTTCCATTCTTGTGCTTGCGTGAAGCCAGTAATCTGACATTCTGGTATGCCTTAGTGAATTAATAATGGCACGTTGCACGTATTAGATGAAGAAATAAGTTTTACTTACTAATAAATATATATGAAACCGGTGATATCGAATAAAATATGGGACCTTGCATTTCTTTTTTCCATAGAGGCCCTTTACTTTTTAATTTTTTCTCATTTTAAGGGCGAATGCTCTGCTTATCTTGCTTGATCAAACTAGCCACAAATCGGGGGATATTTTAACATATTTTTATCACGTCATGGGGGTTATTGGCATGATTGTGGAATCTTTTTCATTTAATTGGATGTTTGTAACATTTTTATATATTTATCAAATCAATTTCTAACTGAATGAAAGTAAGCAACTATATTATGATTTTTGTGTGCTCTATGCAATATTTACTTCAAAAGATATTGTCGGATGCAAATATTTAAAAAAAAAGATTTCTCGTAGTATGAACTTACTTTGGAAATAAACCACTTAAAAGATGTAAAACTGACTAATGAAAATAATAACACAAAATGTAAGAAAACATTTCAGTTTATCAATTTATATTGTATTTCCAATTGTACAAATTGTATCAATAGTCTAAGTGATTCTAACATCTTAAACAAAATTGTATTGTTTCAACTATGTCTGTTGTAATTACATTTGTGCATTCTATGTTTTACCTTTATAAATAAAATAAGTATTCACTAGCCTTATTTAGCCATAGAAAAACGTAATTGTATATCGCTAATTTGCTTTGCCAACAGATAAATCAGAAATGAAAAGATTTATTGATATCTTTGTCGCTTAAAGCAACCTTCTAGACCTTTAGAAAATTATACAGTTATAGAGTTTTAGTCAAGCAAGGAGCTTTCGTCTTTACAGGTGAAAATATGCTTAAGCATCTATAATATTTATGTCGCTTTCTAGCAAGTGAAAAATGTAATCAGATGTCTACATATCCAAGTAAACTTAGCATGCTTAAGTTACAAAAATTTCTAATTAAATTGAATTCAGGTGGTATAGCATTTAAATGAAACAATTTCTATATGAGAATGCCTTCGCTGTTGTAAATGCATCAAAATATTATATTTATGTATCAATATCCATACGAGCATCTTTTATAAGTAATTCAATTATTGTTCCGCTGTATTGTGATTATATATTCCTATAATATTAACCAAATGTCCGTCTGTATACATATGTGTCGTTTTAGCTTTATTGAGATACTCTTTATATAATTTGCCTTAATTTAGAAATGATATTTTCATCAGAATGCATATTATTAGATGTTCCTCAAATCATAGCCCACGTTTTGTTCATTTCTCGGTCAATTTCATATCATTTTTACTTTGTCATATGAATTTCCAACAATCTTAGCATGTAGCACCCTGAGAAATTTAATCAATATAAATGTTTTCACTTTTTATTCAAATACACTTATTCTATCTACATATGTTGCAACTTCACCAAATATGCGGATGTTTTTTATTTTCATGAAATTATTCTACTCATAATACCTACCTTTTAAATTTATCAGTGATGCAAATAATCAGTTACTAAACTGGTCATGGAAAATTTCAGTCATTTAATTTATAAATTATTCACACACCTTTTGGTTTATTTTCGGTGCTATTTTTTACTTTAAGATTTAAAAGTGTTTCTCATAAGTATTTAAAGGTTAAAACTATTATTTCAATAGTTCAAGACCGTTATTTTTAATTGATCAGAATTCAAAATACTGACCGTATTCTTCTTATTAATAATTACGAAGATCAGTTCTAAATCTGGCGTCTCCTCGTTCAATCCTAGGTCCTTAAAGAGCCTGGCTAGCGAGTGGAGAACGAGTGCTCTAATATAAAATATTGCCAAATCTCCTCTTCTTAGCCTAGGTCTTTGGAATTCACACCAAATAAAATAAACAATAAAATGCCAAAAAGTGATCACTAAAACCAGTAAATTAAATTACATCATCATATTATTTGATTGAATCGGCATTCACTTCGTAACACTTCATTATACATTATTATGAAAATAAAACTTTCTTAATAGTGTTACATAATTTTATTATTTTATAAAAAAAACACTACTACTGTTTTGGGAGAGCATACTCTCATCGACGGGTGATATAAAAAGGTATTTTATATCACCCGTCGATGGTAGATGTGCCCTCCCGAAACTGTAGTTGTGTTCTTGTAAAGTAAAAAAAATGTGTAATACTAATAACAAAGTTTTATTTTCACAATAATTTACACGATATCAACTCAAATCAGATGGGTCATAAGTGACCGGTTTTGAACTGGATTGTGGTCCCGCGATTAAGTTGTGGACGCACGAATCAGAGGTTCGAGGTTCAAATTCCACTCTTTGACTTTTAGAAAATAATAGGAACTCAAATATTTATTTTTTTTGAAAAATCCTGTAAATACCTTAACTTACATTGTGTTTTCATCTAGTAAAAATCGCTTTCTCTCTAATAATTTCTGAATTATTTTGTAAAATAAAAAAATGTTTCTTCTTAATTAATTCTTCCTTTCCTATGCTGACAAGCCTCTAAAATAGAGGCTTAGAGGATTATTTATTATTAAAAAGAGTAATAAAATCAACTAATAACAATGAAAATGAGATTCCAGGCGTCTATAATACAATACATTTTTTTTTGCACCACAGCAGGCCAGGTGGCCTAATTACAGTGGTGAATTACATTACAGAGCACCCAGGCTTGAGAAAAATCACATTTTTAATTTTTGTGTTCTCACCGGGAATCGAACCCAGAACCTTCCGTGCGTGAATCAAGCGTCTTGACCACTACACCACGGAGGCCGTCTACTGGGCTTATGGTATGTCATTGGCTGGTCGCAGTGTCTACTTAACACACTGTGTAACATTCACATTCGTCGATCTTAACTCCCTAGGGGATGAAATCCAGTATTTTATCTACAATCATTTGAACAAGCTTATATGCGGATGTTTTTATATATTGTAATAATAAGTTTTTTTTCAAGTATCAAATCGGTAATCGATAATGAAACGGTTATTCGCATCATTGGTAATAATTAGTGCTGTAACGATCACAATTCGTGGGTGCTCTAGCATGTGAAATAAAGCCGTTCGTTTCGATCCCAGGAGCAGATAGCGCGAGCCAAGATGGTGACGGGAAGGGCACAGCTTCAGGTTTGGTATCACGGGGAGAGGCGAGAGCTGGTGGTGGCTCTAATGGCTGCTGATGAACTGGCCGCTAGAGACGACTCCTTGGGATATGGATCGCTTCCAGAAGCGTATGCTCAACTCCGCTTGCTACCAGTGCAGTGAGTACCGACACTAAATTTAATTATTTATATTACTGAGTTTTTTTTGTTTTTACTACGTATTTAATTATGTTTTTTTAATATGTTTTTTTGCTGTATATGCTATATACGAGTAATCAAAGTACAAAAAGTATCCAACTTTTATTCATAAAACCAACATTTATTCAGATACAATTAAATGACACTAATACCCTTCAAAGTAGTCCCCTTGAGCTGCTACACACTTCTCCCGACGGTTCCGCCGCTGCCGAAGCAACGCTGGAAAGACTATTTTGGTATGACGCGCAGGTGGTCCGTCGCAATGTTCATGATGTTTTCCCTGGCCTGAAATTTGGTTCCTTTCCAAGGCATTTTCAGCTGGGGGAAAAGCTAGAAATCACAAGGAGCAAGATCAGGAGAGAAAGAAGGTTGACGAACCACAGGTGTGTTATGTTTGGCTAAGAAACTCCGTATCATGTGTGAAGAATGAACGGATGCATTATCATGATGAAGTTGCCGACTGCCATTTGCCTGCAAAGTCTGGCCATTTGCGTCTCACTGCATCACGAAGGTGATCAGAACCTCTCGGTAGTAGTCCTTGGTGACAATATTGCCGTGTGGAGCGTACTCATGATGAACCACGCCACTGGAGAAAAAAAGACGATTTTGAGGGCCTTCTGGATCGTGCTTAACTCTCCACTGATGAGCGGCCATCTTTGAAGCGGTTATAGCACTCCTTTATCTGCGTGGTGCCCATTACTTTGTCCCCAAACACTTTTTTAATTTTGCGGAAATTTTCCACTTGAAAATCTCCAAGCTTAAAATAAAAATTTATGCAGTAACGTTGTTCAACTTTTTCTGTCATTTTGTTAAAACTAAAATCCGACGAAAATAGCGTTCATCTAAGCTCCGCCCTCAAAGCGTTATTTGTTTTGCCCACGTTTTGCCAATAAAAAATATGCTCGTATACTTTTTTAACAGACCTCGTATATATATGGTAAATTAATGCATGATAGGGTTACGAATGATGAAATCAGGCGAGATTGTAAATCTGAGTCATGATAAGATTAAGAAATGGTCTCAGAGATGGTTTGGTCATGTAGAACGAATGGACGGCGAAAAAATGGTAAAACAAGTATATATTGCGGAAATGAACGATGACGTGAGACGAGGACGACCAAGTGAGACGTAGCATGATCAGATAAACCAAAATCTTAGGTCTGGTTATGTCAAAAGCAGACAGAACCAAAGGGCATGTATGACAAGATGTATGAATGTGGAAGAAGCTAGGAATGTATGCCAGGATAGACGTGTGTGGCGATCCATTATCTCTGACTACCCCTACGGGGAAATGGCGTGATGGTAGTAGTAGTGTATATATATATATATATATATATATATATACCATGTATTTTATTTTTACTACGTATGTAAAGAAATACCTACCTAGAAATAATGTCTAGGATTCCTTTATTTTTGAATTATGGAGCGCTTTTTAAATGTGATTGTGTGTTGACTTGTTGACGTCGTAACGGTGACTAGACAGTGGTTTTATTTTTTAACGGGGTTATCAATACCATTTTCCTAAGAAACCACTTTCTAGTCACCGTTACGACGACTGTCCACCGCATAACCGTTCACTACGGCCGTTAAGATACGGGCACCGCTGTCCTAGGAAACCCTAGCTTTAGTCAATCGGTGGCGCCCGAAGAGAAGATTGGTAATGGCGGCTGTCATTAAAGTGGTGAAAATATTAGAAAAATACTTTAGTTTGGTAATTAAAGAAAGATCGACAAATAAACTTTTAATGTCGTTTATTTGTTTTACAGTTAATGTTTGTAACTTTATGATAATGTAATTACTGTTTTATTTCTGAATATGAAAATGAAAATAAATCTTTTTTTTACTGAGCAACACAAATAGTTTGATTTTTCATCACCAAAAACTAGATGACAAATAGACTTATTGTCTTATAAGTATTTGACTTGGTTTTTATATGTGAATTTTACTATGTCTTACTACATTTATTACCTTTGTTTTGTGTCTTAGAATGGGGTAAATAACAGCCAAAGCATCTGTGTATAAATCTAAAATTTTATGTTTATAACATGACAATAAATACATAATTGAACAAAATACTTGTATTTATTAGTATTTTATTTAATTATTCTTTATTTTACTTTTTTTCACTTCATTATTATTATTGGTAAAACAACGTAACACAGTAGAAATAAAGGATTTCCTGTTGTTTCATTTAATTCTAAAGCTAATCTTAATTATTAAAAGAATTTAGTAAAAAATAATTAGATTGCCTTGTAATATTATGTTGAGAGGAGGGGGTATATAATAATGAAAGAGTGCTTGATTAAATATTCTATGTAGGTTTTATAGTTTTTAACAATTAAAGGATAACAATCCCCATAATTAAAGAAAATATTTTTAACCTATGTCTTAAATTAATTCATAATACTACGGACTTATAGCTAAACTTAATACTACCCAAAAACGATCTGGAGGCAGCAGCTTCCAGCTGCAAGGTGTAGCGTGGGTAGCTAAGGCGGCAGCATTTAGCTGCGGCGAGGACGCGCGGTTGGCGCGTTGGCAGCGTCGTGTCTGTGGACGACGCGTGGAGCTGCGTGTTGCAGGTGGAGTTGTTTGCGGCGGCAGCGTTCAGCTGCGGCGAAGGCGCACGGTTAGCGCGTAGGCGGACGTCTTGTCGACGACGCGTGAGGCTGCGTGTTGCAGGCAGAGTTGTTGTTTGGGGCGGCAGCGTCCAGCTGCGGCGGGGACGCATGGTTAGCGCGTAGGCGGACGTCTGCATGCTGAAAAATAATAAAATTAAGACGAATATCATATTTAGTTTGAACTACAATATACATCCAAGAAATATACTAGAGCGTCAAATAATTTAACTTACGAACAACTTAGGACTAATACAAAAAGAAACTGTTTTGTGTATACGGCGATAAAGTTCTACAATTCGCTTTCTAATGACTTTAATGATATACAAAGCATATAAATATATTAACAAAGTATATAAAGTGTTGAGTGTATCCAAACGCTTGCAGACTGGCTGGATTTGCTCCCTAGGGAGTTATTCATATTTAAATTTGTTGCAACAGAAAGGGAAAACATTTTTGAAAAGAGATATGGAAGTCTAGGCATTTACATTTAAGTGGCCGCTTAAACCAGCCAATGACAGGCCATAAGCCTTGTAAATGTCTAGACTTCTATATGCCCTTCTCAAAAATGTTTTCCCTCTCTGTTGCAACAAATACATATATATATATATATATATATGTATATGTATATGTAAATATGTATATAAATATATATCTATATATATACTTTTAAAAAAACACCTTAAATAAACTACTGTTCTTACAGTCCATGAGACAAGTAAAATGCGATGTTATTGTATCGACTTTAAATAGTGTCATAATACAGGGTGTTCATCAAACCCTGTCACATCCAAAACTACGATGATCAGTATTAGCAAAGTAGATAGGAATAATTTATTTTTTCTCATATCTGAGTATTTCTGTGCCGTAATTCACTACTGTGATTAAGCTTCTTGGATCACTTCTTCTTCTAGTGCCTTGCCGGGTCCCCCCGACGTTGGTAATCACTACAGCGAAAGGATATGTATCTGTCCTGCGCTACTTTTATATTTCGCAGCCAGGACGACTGCTTATTGCTGTACTCGCCGTAGTGATTCCTGAGAAAAAAATTCCTGAGAAGGCAACGGAAAACCTGAGTGGTTTTCCGTTGCCTTCTCTGGTGGATTTTTCTGTCGAGGTTACCTTCCCTTAGCTGGTTAGTTTTGGTTTTGAAGCTCCAGAAACTCGCCTTTCATCCTCTCGTTATCTGTTGTAATAACACCGCTATGAGTGTGATCCTATTGCCCAGGGTTTGTGACGTGGACGTTAACGAGTTGGACTAGTCAGTAGTGCTGCTGATGGAATGCAACTGGGCGTTTGCAGCATTTTATAGAATCGCATCCTCAAGCAGATGTGACTCAGTGCGACCCTACTGACAGTTCGAACCCCGGTGGTGAACCCTAGACTACTAGGTGCAGATAATAACAAAATGAGATATCCAATTCGATTTTCGGTAAGGCAAATCATCAATAATCAAATTATTGTGTCATTGAGTCAACACTACTCCGAATCCCGCACTTAAGGAAAATGAATGATTCTCTCTTCAATTTTCAGTATTTGTGAATAGGAGTTTGTCATAATTACAGAGATAATAGTGGCGTGATGCAGACTGCCGTAGCACCTGCTTCCCAGGGCCCCATATGGAACGCCACCCTCACGTTCTCCGGAGTGTCGGGGGCTGAACTGGCTGGTAGGGGTCTTCAGGTCAACCTGTGGGACCTCGTGCCGCAAGCTGAACCGGTCTTTCTTGGGGAATGCACGGTAAAGAAATAAAATTATCAACACAGAAATATTACAAATGTAATTTTTATGATTCCATCGGGGAATAAAATTTATGCAACTTGTGTATAAAACAAATATTAAAGGAAACACAATATTTTTTGTACCGCTTCTCCTATTTTATTGAAAACTCCACCCTAAAATAACACCTAAACCATTTTTCTTTATTTTTTTAAAAACCGCACATCCGGAAAATAGTGTCACAACTAAAGAAACTGGTTTTTACAGAAGAGTAGTTAGTTACCCACACCCGCGCTATCAGTAAACTAACTTTCGCAAAAAACAAAGGCACAACGTAAACTTACCTCACTTATGTGCTAGTTTTAAATATTTTCAATGATAAAAATGTCGTAATGGCCATTATAATTTCTTAAATTTTTCAAAAAAAAAAAGTATAAAGTTCTAATTTCTGCTTCTAAGGCCACAAATATTCCCCGTTATTTGTGTATGTACGAAATATATTAAGGAACATTTCTGCAATGGTATTTAACTCAAAAAATATATTTTTGGATTTGTGCTTTTATTATCGCTTAGGTGCGACATACACGCTCATGAACCATTTACAAAAATAACAACATATTTACATGGTAAGAAATATATTTATTTCAAAAACAACATTATATCAAAGATGCGTAACAACCAAAAAACTTTAGTATCATACAAATAATAACTAAAACTCAACCTTACAAAAAAAAGTGTATATGTTATGAATTATGTTCAAACTAGATAAAATGTTACAAATATGTTTAAAAAAACAGTGTATAAAGAGAAGAGAAGAAACTTATTGTAAATTGCTGAAATTAAATGGTGTTAAAACATTTTCATTTTAATTTAAATTATAGTAAAACACCCAAGGGTATTTTTTACTAATTTAAAATAAGCTTTTTGTATTTCGTGGAACAGATGAACATTTGATTTTTATATCAGGTGGATTTGGAGAAAGCTTTCCTCGATGACCGCGCTGTATGGTATCGGTTGGAGGACCCTAAAGGACTCCGGGGAGGAAACTCCTCGGGACGATCTCCGGGACTCTCTCCCAGAGGATCTCTGTCTGGAGCTCCTGGAACTCCAAGAAGGGACTTTGCAGGGCAGAGATCAATTTCAGGTATTAATAATTTCGTATGAATAATATTGACTATGATAACCTCTATAAAGTAATTATATTTGTGGTGTCAAAAAGATGTTTTATTTATTAATTTACTCTTGCATTTCTGTACATAATTAACTTTTTATGCCAAAAACATATTTATACTGAAGTCACCATATTTCATGAAACAACAAAAAAATATATTATGTTAATTTATATTATACGAGCTGAACCCGAAAATGCTTCGCTTTTGCTAGATTGAAATGTATACACGTATGTATATATATTTTTTTTATTTATCTAAAAGTATATAAAAAGTAAAATACAAGTTATTACGTCCCACTGAACTGCATAAAATGCAGCTCGTCAGCAGGTGCTTATAGTTAAGTTCAAATATAAATACATAATCCTATTTCTTAAATTCTATAACATATAAAAAAAAAACTCTTATTAGTATGGAAAAAAAGAAAATATGAATTTCCATGTGCTTCGGAAATATGTTACACGTAGAGAGAAAAAAATTGTCCAAATAAAAAAGAAAAACACAAAAAAATCATGTCCAAAAGCCAGATTTTCAGCATAAGTCTTTCTCTTGAGCCTAATAAATGTTTTTGTTTTTTTTAATATTTAATGGGAGCATATTATATATTTTTGGTATATTGTACTCTAGTCTTCTTTTCCCGTATTGACTATTGAATTTATGGAGAACTAGCCCTGGTTGAGGACCAAAAGTAGTATTGAATTTTTTTTTTTGATATTTTTTGCATTCCAAATAATCAAAAAGGCAGCTTTTTAGACCCCTTTCATTTCGTAATTCGAAAAAAAACAAAATCGGTCCACCCTAATGCAGATATACATTTTTATTTTTGTGTTTCTAGGTAGTCTTCTAAGTAGGTACCTAGGTACTTGTTTATGGTTAAATTCCAAAATTAATAATAATTTATTTTCACATATATCGAGGCTTTACTGACAGAATGCATTTAGTCGTAAAAACAAGTTCCGAGATAATCACATTTAAACCTTTTTTTATTTTTTCAACGCAATTTTTCTTTTAACAGAGTTATCTTTCTTTATTCTAGGCATAGCATAAAATTTTTAATCAACATCTTGCATTTATATTTCAAAATATTTTAAACATATAAATACTGTTAGCTGAATGCATTCTGTCAGTATACCCTCGGTATACCATTTTTTTTTTTTGCAAATGTCAAGCTCTGCTCTTCTCACCAACAGGAGTGTACTTTATGCAGGAATAAAATTTTCCAAAATGTGTTTAATGTCAGTCGATATTATTCAGTCAGAATTATCAAAAATCGAGAAAAAAGAAATAAATTTGTAGAAATTATACGGAATTTAAGAAAATAATCTGATTTAAATCCACAACAAAATTAGTGTTGTTTGTAAACATTCAATTACAATATTTTTTTGTATCCTAAAAAATAACATCCTCCCAATTTTTACTACATGTATTCTCATCGAACGCAACCTTCGTGATGGATGAATAAAACATTTACCATCTAATTTGTTTTTTTACTTATTCAATTGTAGATATTTTTTCGATTTTTTAGAATATACATAAGAGGTAAAACAGGGAATTAAAAAATAATAATAATTACATAGCAATGAAATATGTACATATTAACAGTAAGAATAGTTAACAAAAATACCACAAATTAAAGTTAATTTTTAAAAAAACTTCCCAAATAATACCATATTACGGAAAGAAAATTTATGTAAAATTTTTGCGCGATTACGTCCAGTATTGTGCCCATTATACTCGTATTATTTTTAATCAGAAAATGAACTGTGTGAATTTTCTTCTGATCGCTTTTTAATCTAGACACAGAGAATACATTGCAATTTTTTTTGTATTTTAGGTTAGACTTAACCACTCCTTTATATAATTCAATTTATAGTTCAAGTATCTTTTACTGTGAATGACAAAATATTTCATAGTCGGACCGCATGACAATACCATAAATGTGGACTGCAAAAATCCTTCATTTAAAAAAATCTTGATTATTTCAGATGACGTAGACTCCATTGGTGAATGTACTTCTCTGCTTCATCCTGACCACGCCTGGACAGCAGGATCTCGTCGAGGGTCCTCCCAATCGGAGACTCTCGAGGTGGAGGTCTACCAGCTTGGAAAGGACTTCTCCCGCTCTCTGCCTGGCTCCAGGCGGTCGTCGTTCCAGCAACAACAAGAGAAAGGTGGGAAAATTAAATATAAATTAATCTCAATAAACTGATAGAAATCTAAATGGAAACAGACAAGCTTTTTAGAAAAGAATATAAACGTTCACGCATTTACAAAATGTGTGACGCAATAATGTAATTATTATGCTTATACATCCACCGTTTTGCCATTACTTAATTCGGAAAAATATTTCGTTCATTTTTGAATAGTTTGCAATATAAACTAGTTCGCGAAAGTTTACTTTGAAATATTATTAAATATTACATATATATCATATAATATATTAAATATAACATGCTAGTAAGTAAAAAAAAAAATCTGTATTTAGTATTTAAGATTATGTGATTTTTTTTAATAAATGAAAAAACATAATTCTAATGAATAAAATTTAGTTTGGACCCTTAACCATGGACAGAGTCAAAAAATTTCATTCATCGTGAAAAGTTTTCGGGAATTTAAAAAATAATGTTTTGTAGAATACGTATTTAAACAAAAGCTAATATAATTAGTTTGTCACAAAATATACTAAATGGCTTTTTTGCAGCTCAAAAATGTTAAAGTTCTAACTCGTATATATATTTCTCTCTTTATTGTTATTTTCTTTACACTGCTTCCAACAGCATCCGGAAGCGTAGACCTAGACATACCCGCTCCTGTATACAGACCGGAAAGGAGACGATCCTCCGTTGCCAGGCCGAGGGATCCTGACGAGATCCTCAGAAGCTTGAAGCAAGTCAGAGGGGAGCTGGGCAGGACAATGAGTCTCTCTGGCAAGCAGTCGAGACGTAAGAACCCCCTACCTAACCTTTATCTTGTACAGTTAACTGAATGATAATACACACTTTATATTTTATTTCACGTACACTTCGAGTCACTTAGTGGGCACCCATAACTTTACACAGAGTTTAATCACTTTACTAATGTAAATTAATTGATTTTTGTAATATTACGTTGTGTTTGGATTTAAAGCTTTCAACTAAGAATGTAAGTAACAGCTTTTTATCTCGTTTGAATGACAAATAAAAAATATTTTAATACGTTGTATGCTAAACCTTTATCGTGCTGAATTAAAATTATCATGATTAATTATTATCAAACGAAACCGATGATGAAAATGCTACTTTCGTTCAGTTCAATCAGAATGTCTATTATAAAGGCTTTTATGGTTAGATACAAATAAATCCAATAAACAAATTAATGTTTAGTAAGATAGGAAAGGTTTTTCAATTCATGGATCTTTCTTGCAATGATTTTTCATTAATATTTATACACCCAGGTCGGTTGAAAAATATCAGTTCTTAACAATAAACGTGTTATATTACTTAGTGATTTTAAAAAATTTGTACCGAGGACTACAAAATTAACCTTTTTATATGAAATTTTGAATAAAAATAAATTGGTTGTTATTTGAAATCTTAAAATATACAGTAAATAGTTGAACTTGATACGATTTACCAATGTTTTACGTTTTTGTGTTAGAATGTCTCTCTTAAAATGAGAATCGAAATTACGGCTATTGGTGAAACAATGATCTAATTTTAATCTTTATTCTTAAATTTAATATTGTTGTCAATGTATAATCTTCCATTTCTTCTCGAGGCAGTTTTTCCAGCTCCATCTTTTTTACCTTTTTAAAAGCGACATAATTGCATGTTTACTTATCTAAAACCAAGCTATTATAATTTGAATATTTCTTATGAACTTAATTACAACAGTTGCATGCCTCCTTTTGTGTGAAATATTTGTAAAATAATTATCATATCGTGATCTTATTTTTGTGATGAAAGCGATTTTATTAATTACATATATTTAAACAAATAAATATATCAGACCTACTTAAATAAAAACTATATTTAATCTTACATTATGTAAAACACACAAAATTGTTGGATTTGGTCATATGGATAGTGATATTTATTTATTGATTGATTAAAAAATTATGAATGCAATATACCTACCATATGTATTTATCAAATATTAAAACACTTATTTTAGTACCAACCTTAACATGAAGTAGATTATTGTTTAGACTTTTTGTTTTATAAATTCATTCATTAAGAATATGTGTAATTAATAAAATTCCAAATATTAATGATACATTTTGACACCTTGTCTTGTATTTCAATATTAAAAAATGCATAAAAAGAAGTGGCGTGAATAATTCTAGTCAATATAAGAAAATGTGAAAATGTTTCATGTTTGTGTAAAAAATGCACTTACACAAATACTGTACATAATCACATGATTTACGATGTGTCAATTTCCGATCATCGATATTGCATTTTGATAGCATGTCCGGATAGCTGAAGATCTAATGCGATTTATTAAAATAATGCATTATTCTAGCACACAAGACCGAGGAAGGATAGATACTCCTGCACTTGCATATAATAACCTATTTATCTCATTCTTTCTTTTAATTGTCTCTGCTAAGCTGCGGACCTCTAGCCCAGCGGTAAGGTCACCAAGTTTTTGAAAATCACCCTTGCCTGTCTGTTGTTTTGTCATTCGACTCGCATTCTGTCCTCTGTTTCCTCTGTTGTACCAACCCTTCTATCCCCCCTGCTACTGCCACATTGCTTCACTATCGTCTGACCATTTCATGACGGAGTCGGTACATCGTCTAATCAAGCGTCCAACTTCATGCATACCTCGTACCACATCTGTGAAGCATCAACAATGTTTACTCATTTATCATATCTAATTGTTTTACAGTGCAACATTTTTCATCGAGTGAACTATTATTTTTTAACTCGTTATTGATTTATCAAAAAAATCTAAAGCCTAATTATTTGGAAATTACAGAATAAGATACAGTTTAATTTATATATAAATAAGTATGTTTGGGAAGAAAGATGTTAACATTTACTTTCAATAAAAAATGAATAGATTCGATATAACGTAAATGGGTATCTTTTTATATTACTGCCAACGCAAAATAAAAATTATAACTTCCAATGAAAAATGCTTGTATGTTCTTTTATTAAAAATATTCCAACAATAGATTTCGCTCGTTTTTTCCATATTTTCATTATCTATAGTGGGGCAAAATGCATGCAAATTTATAATTCAAGCCATGCATACATAGAGAATCGAAAAATGTCTAACATGAGTATGGAAGTACTTATAGGAATAATAGTGATTGTCATCAATTATGTAAAATGAAAAAAAAACTTAAAAAGATACCTATTATTATAAATTAATGGTTGTGTTTTGGAAACATTATCAGATATTAAACGTTATCTTTCTGTTTTCTAAGACAGTTTTTTATGACTCGATGAGAATGTAGAAAAGATTGGACAAATCACAAAAAAAACTCATAGTTACACACTTAAGATTAATCATATCGATATGCAGACGCAAACAATTACAGATTTTAAGTCATTTATAATACACCGGAACCTCTTTTTACGTGATGACACGTTCCACGCAGTACCGTGTAAAAAAAACTTGCTTAAAAATAAACTAAAAAAATAACAGTTGTGGATAGCATTTGTTGTAAAAAAATCATTTAAGGATTTTAAAAAAATATACTGTTCATTGTACCTTAAATTGATTAAAATATACAACATGACAACAAAATACATTTAAAAATCACAAAAAAGGTTATTCACTACCCCTCATATAATATATCATACGCCTTAGTAATAGAGCGATGTATGGAATCTCAACAACGTATAGTATTTATATAATTTAGATTGATAAAATACAGTTTAAAAAAAAACTTTGTTGTTCCGAAACTATTTTAAAAAGGTTCCAGTGTATACTCGTATGTCTTCAAGCTTAATAATTTATTGTAATTTTTTGCACACACTCGCATCGATTCGATTGTTTTACAGTGAAACCGTTTAAATTTTCTACATATTTTTGTTTTCATGATGTTGTGCTCCTTGTCTGATGCTGCGGGCACCATGTTGTAGGTAAGAGTAGCTTCCGAGGGGCGGCGAGCCCCCTCGCGGGGCCGGGGGACGAGACGCCCCCTGAGCCGGGCCCCGGACAGCTGATACCCAAGGGCAGGCCCCCCTTGGCCCATTCCCAGCTCAAACTGGCGCTGCAAATGTCTAAGGGTCAACTAGAAGTGGAGGTAATATTTTTTTGCCTGCCGTCTTCGGACGTACAGTTTACGAATATGACAAATAATTTATAAAAAAAGAAAAGGTACGGGCACAGATAATTTCATTTTGTTACTCTTTCTAAAAAAAAAACACTGAAATCGGTTCAGTTTTGAGGTTTGAAAAACGAAACTGCGAAACGTCGATTTTGTCGATATTAGTTGGACAAAATCAGTCAGTCGTGTCGCTGTATTTTTCGCACTGTATCGAGAAGGCTTCTGCGAGAGAGGAACAGAAAGACAATGTTCAAATACCTATTGGTCAAAATTACTAACCTACCGCTAGTAATTCTAACCTACCGCTTATCCTCTTATTTTTTCTTTTCTTTTATTCAGGAAACATACGGTACAGTTACATAGTTTTTAGTTTGCACAGTTAGACTTAACTCTTATGGACCAGTGAAGTTTCCATATTTTATTATATTTATATCAAAGGTTATTAATTATTTTTTAAGTACAAAAAGGAGAAGAAAAAAAACATAGATGGAAGTAGTTTAAAAATAAAAATCAATGTAAATAAGTTATTTAGAAGCTTTAAGTTAGTATTTACAAATTGAAATAAAATTAAAAACGAATAAGAAAAACAAACTATACTAATTATTATCCAACGAGGGGAGGTGAATATTTCAGACTCCCAAAAACAAGAATCTAGGAAACTCGGAATAATCGATACCATTAAGGACTAAAGATCTTTAATGAGTTGCCAAAAGAGATAAGGGATGCTGGGTCTATCGCATTATTTCGTGGGATGGTGAAGGTTTTCATAACTAGATTGTCGTCAGAGAGAGTCTGAATTTGAAATATTTAAAAAATAATCCTCATTCTTTTCCTTATAAATGGCATGAAAAAAAATATTAAAAAATCATGAAGCATACAGTATAGGGTAGAATTATATATGAAATAGCACATTCATCGGACCACGTACAGCGAAAAGATTTATTAAATGGATTATGGAACAACAAGTGGATGCTGATTTTTCGAACAAAATCATTTTCAGCGATGGGGCTCAATTTTAATTTGATGGTTTCGTTATTCGTCAAAATTGTTACATTTGGGGTTCAGTAAATCTACAAGTTGTTGACGAACAAATGCATTCACAAAGTATCACTGTTTGATGCGGATTTTGGGCTGGAGGCATCATCGGACCATTATTCTTCAAAAATGCGGCAGGGCAGGCAATAACAATTAATGGTGCTCACTATCACGCATGACAATCCAGTTTTTGTGCCTAAATGGCAAGATATGGATTTGGACGACATGTAGCTTCAACAAAATGGTACCACATGCTAGACAGCCGGAGAATTCATTGAATTACTGCATAATTCATTTTCTAGTCGCGTGATTTCCCGTTTTAGTGAAATTAATTGGTCGCTCAGATCATGCGATATAACGCCTTTGTACTTATTTATTTGGGGGTTTGTTGAAGTCTTAGGTTTATGTCAATAAACTCACGACCACCTGCGCATTGAAGGAGATAATTAAGCGCTGCATCGACGAAATTCAGCCACATTTAGGCAAAACAGTCATGGATAATTTCGAACAAAAAAATGCGTTTGTTCGAACAAGCCGTGGAGACTATTTATCCGATATGCTATTCCGTACATAACCCATCTTGTATTCTTAATGAATCAATAAGAATGTACGAGACGCGTTTCCGCCTCGTATAAAGAATTGTGAGACTGTAAAAATCTCGGCAAGGCGCTGGTATTCTACTGCGAGCTGCGATAGGTATCAGTAGCCCGTAGGTATGAATATTTATTCCAAATACTGTCGGCTGACAGTGGCGGCTAGCAGGTTGTAAATCCGCTTCTGGATTCGGCTGAGTCCAGGAAAGATGCAGTGAAGATCTGAAGACGAAGTGGCGAAGTAATCGGGCAGAGTAGAAGTTAAAAGAGAGTGTTTACTGTTTTCGATCGATGTCTTTATTTCTCACATGTGCACATATTTATACAAGATTACAAAATCTGACCCTACGGTTAACTTAGGTATGGGAATGGTGCCGGCCCCCCACTCTTGTCAAGTATTCTCCCGAGCGGCCAGCGTAAATAGGCGCCACCTAGCCAACGTATAAGCCCCGACCCCCGCCTCCGTCCCTCCATTGCACAATCGAGCGCCGACTAGAGCGGACGTGAAAGGGCCGCTAGCTTGACACGCTCCGCTCAATTCGTCCTTTATACGGCAGCGGCCGGTTAGACACGGAATTAGCCTCGCAGACTCATACATACTAGGTTATATACAAGTAAAATAATAATTGAAACATTTATACTAACATACAATAATAAAATAAAGGACTATGACGTCGGCTACACTCCCCCCTGTCGAGAGACACTCCTTAGTAATCAGACGTCATCTTGTTTTACATTAAGTACTGCGAGTTTGGCCGTTGGTCGCGTGAATTCGCCTTTCGCTGTCTTGACCCTTGCGGTTCTGATGATACCATCTCGTCCCGGGTTGACCTCGATAATTATCCCACGTGGCCACTCGTTCCGAGGTAGAGCTGGGTCCGTGATTATCACTACATCTCCTACTTCTAGCGGTTTTGTAATCTCCCTCCATTTTTGTCTCTGGGCGAGGGTTGGTAGGTATTCACGAAGCCATCTTTTCCAAAATTGATCGGCCATTCTTTGGGCGATTCGCCATTGTTTTTTAAGGCACACTTCTGGGGGCGTGTCTCGGTAATCCGCTAAGCGAGGTTGGCTACCGTCATCACCTATCAAGAAATGCATAGGTGTTAGTGGTGGAGCGTCTCTCGCGTCGAGTGACAGGTGAGTCAGAGGTCTTGTATTCACAGTAAACTCTGCCTCTGCAATGGCTGTCAATAAAACTTCCTCTTTTGGGGCCTGTTCTTTTAATATTGCCATTAACGCGCGCTTTGCACTTCGGATCAACCTCTCCCAGCTACCCCCCATAAATGGGCTTGCCGGAGAGTTGAATTTCCATCGAATTCCCCGCACGGTGGCCGCATTCTGAAGCTCAGGATTGTCTGCGAGTTGTCGTACTGCTTCCGATATTTCTTTATCCGCTCCTTTGAAGTTAGTTCCGTTATCGGAATACATCGTGTTAGGGTGTCCGCGTCGCGCGGCCATCCTTCGAAGAGCTTGGATGGTCGCGTCCGCACTTAAAGAGTGAGTTATTTCGATATGAATCGCACGTGTCGTCATACATGTAAATAAGGCCCCGTAGCGCTTTTCTTTATGTCGCCCAACAGTTACATATAAAGGTCCAAACATATCGACTCCGCAGTGTGTAAACGGACGAACGTGATGATCTAGGCGTGCTACCGGTAACTGTCCCATTAATGGCGCAATCGGATGACTCCTTTCGTTTCGACAAAATTGGCAACGGTGTATTATTTGTCGAATATTTGATCTTAATTTTGTGATGAAGAAACGCTGCCTTAGATCACTCATCGTCCTCTCTGTACTTGCGTGATTAGCTTTTTCGTGGAAACTTCTTACAAGCAGGCGTGTATAAGCATGAGTTCCGTCTAAAATTATAGGCGACTTTATTTCGGCGGCCATGTTGTCTGTTGCCATTAATCTAGTACCCATTTTTAAAACATTATCCTTATCCAGGTATGGATTTAGACATGAAATTTTACTGGCTTTCGGGAGAGACTCCCCCCGTGAAAGGATTTCTATCTCTTTGTTGTAGCTATCGGATTGCGCAATCTTAATCCATGTAAGTTCCGATGCTGATATTTCTTGAGCAGTTAGTGTAGCGCTAATGATTCGCTCTCTTTTGCGACACCTGTTGACGAATCGAAAAATCCACGCCGTAGTTCTAATTAAACGTTGCCACGACGAAAACCTGTTCTGATCCGGGAGAGCATTCAGCATTATTGCACTGTTCAAACATATTATTTCGGTCCGCAACTCTGTGTTAGCCAGGTTTCGATTTGTATTTAAACCTTTGACAGGTGGCCACATATCTTCAGAATATTTGAGGAATTCAGGACCTCCGAACCACATTCCTTTCATCGTAAGGTCAGGTATCTCTCCATCTCGGGTACCTAAATCTGCTGGATTCTGCTTTGTGGGCACCCATCTCCATTCCGTTGAGTTAGTAAGTTCGTCTATCTCACCCAATCTGTGTGCGACAAATGGTGTGTATGTTCGCGCATCACTCTGTACCCAAATTAAGACAGTTGTCGAGTCCGTCCAGTAAATAGTTTTTATAATACGGCTATCACATTCCTTTTTAATAGTAGCCGCTAGACGCGCTGCTATAAGAGCGGCTTGCAGTTCGAGCCGCGGTATCGATAAGGCACGCAATGGGCTCACCTTGCATTTACTGCCTATGAATGTGATTAAACTTTTGTCCATTGTCCTTTCGACGAAATATGCCACCGCACAGCTTGCTTGCTCCGAAGCGTCACAAAACACATGTAATTCTACCGGTGCTTCTTTATAGCTTGTGCATTGCCTCGGAATCGCGCAATTTGTTTCTTGTAAGATTTTCAACCATTTATGCCACTTTACCGCGTATTTTCCATCTACTTCAGTGTCCCAATTAGTTTTCGAACGCCATACCTCTTGTAGTAAGATACGAGGTCGGATTGTTAAACACCCAATGAATCCAAGGGGATCAAAAATGCTCATTACTTCACTAAGCATTTCGCGCTTGGTAGGTATATAGAGTTCGGACACCGCTGGAGTTTCTTTGAATTTAAACAAAAAATTGACACTAACTGGATTCCACTTTATCCCGAGCACTCTTTCGGTTACATCTTGTCCACTTATTATATTTATAGATGTATTCGCACGCAGATTTTCCGGTATTGCTCGTACTACCTCTGGATTATTTGAGGCCCAATTTGTTAACTCAAAACCACCTCGTCCGAGCACTGTGGTAATATCGCTTCGCAATTGAATGCTTTCTTTTACCGAGTCGATTCCTATTGGAAAATCGTCTACATAAAAATTATTTAAAATGGCCATCTTTGCTTTCATCATTCCAAGTGATTGTTCCTCCGCTATTTTATTTTTAACAAACTGAGCGCTGCTCGGTGAGCATGTAGCTCCGAACGTCATTGAGCTCATGACCATCTCGCGGATATGTTCGTCTTCATTATCACGCCAAAGAAATCTTTGTGACTGTTGATCTTCGTCGCGTATTCGGATTCTCAGAAACATTTCTTTAATATCCGCCGCGAGGGCGATCTTTCCCTCTCGAAATCGTATCACGTTCCCTAGAAGTGAAGTTAGCATATCTGGTCCACTTAGTAAGCAATCGTTCAACGAAACACCGCGATATTGACTTGCGGCATCGAAGACAATACGTAGCTTTCCGGGTTTATTCACATGACTAACTGCGAAGTGCGGTAGATAGTACGTTCTATTCGTCAATGTATTTTTCTCAATGCATGTGAGCTCTCGGGCATATCCTTTACTGATATACTCATTTATTTTCGATTTGTACGCGATAGCAAAGGGTTCGTTTTTGCGAAATTTCTTTTCAATTAGTTCTAGTCTTCGTAGCGCCGTTTGCCGATTATTTGGGAGGCTTATGACGTCGTCTTTCCACAAAAGTCCTGTTTCCCATTGTCCCGATATCAGAGGTCGAGTAGTGTTTTGAAGAATATTAATTGCTCTTTTTTCACTGCAAGATATTCTAATTGTCGGCAAAATACCTAACGAGTCAACGGCATAATTTTTCTTCACAAGATTTTCTAATCGGGCGTTGTCTTGTATTGCGGCGATTGTTTGAAACGGCATTGTATTTGTACCGCCGTGAATCGCCTCTCCTAATGCAGTAACGGAGATAATATATCTCCCGCTTTTCCTTGCTTCCCTCGTTACAATCAAGGAAGCATTATCTTGGCCAATTAAAATTTGCGGGCGCACAGTTTTAATTTGTCCGGCGTCCATTACGGCTTGAGGCGGTAAATTTAAATATTGCATCGTGTTAGCTCGCATTTTGTATATTTCACTGTTATCGCCGCGGATATTTACTGTTATGCGACGTGATGACTCATCCGTCACATTCATGCCACCGGCCCCGTGAATTTTTAGTCCTCTTATTTTCCCTGACGCACCTGCACGGTCCGCCACTTCACTGTCGATGAGGGTGATTGTAGACCCTTCATCCAACAAGGCGTACGAAGTCACTGTTCCCGCTGGTCCACTTATTTCCACCGGTAATAATTTTAAAAGAATCGGTCCGTTTGTTGACCACGTGTTCACAACTGTTCTATTTTGTGAGTTTTCATTGTCATAGCGGTTTTCACTTTCACTCACTAAATTCTCACTTGATTCTCTCCTTGTGGACTGATTTCCGTTCAAGGAATTGTTTTGTCGTGAAAACGATGAGCTTGAGGCTCCGACCTCGGCGGTAGGTCGATATTCGCGCACTTCTCCGCGGTTAGATTCATGAAGCGTTTTATGGTGCAATGAACGGCACCTATCAACGCTGCACTCACGTGAATGTTTACATTGCGTAACCCTATGCAATTCCCCTAAGCACGAAAAGCATAAGTTTTTACTTTTAACTATTTGCCATCGCTCGGCCACTGATAACTTTAAATAGTCCCGGCACGACTGAATAGGGTGAGATCGATTACACAATGCACACTTGTTCTTCTCACCTGTAGGTATTTGAGGCACTACCGCGGTATTTACTAACTCGCGTTTTCGATTGCCTTTTCCACTATAAATGTTCGGTTCGATACCTCCGCACAACATTGCGGCGCTCGATATTTCTTCTAGCCAGACAGAAAAATCTTTAACAGTGGCTCTGTTATTATCACCTCGTCTGGCCCCCCACCACGATGTACGCATACATAGCGGTAGTTTCGCTACTAGCTCGCTTAGTAACTGCGGGGTAGTAAGATATTCACCACCGAAGCCTTCCAGAGTGGCGATCACGTTGCTGATGGCACCAGATAGCTCGATCAGTGACTCCGTCGAACCAGTACCCTGAAGACATTGGAGTCTCCTTACTCTATCCAGCATGGCTGCGACGATGACTTCTTTTTGGCCAAAGCGCAGCTCCAAAGTTCGGATGATTTGTCCGACGTTACGCGGCTCTACGAGTAGCGCTGAGACCGCCTCTCTCGCTCGCCCCCTCAGGGCGCGCTGCAGACGTAGGAGGTTCTCCGGCTCTGATAGGCGGCACATCTCAGTAGATTGATGATACTGAGAGCTAAAGGTGGGCCACTCCAGCGGCTCTCCTGTGTAGACGGGCAGGTCCTTGGCGCTGGACTGTCGGGCCATCATGGCCCCAACTCTGCTGTCGTCTTCCACGTTAGGCAGCCTGGGGCTCCCTATCGACGAGGTTCTTATTGCTGAGGCCATCTCAGCAATAGCAGTGGCCATCTGCGCCATGGGATCTGCGGAGCGGTTTACCCACGTCTCTGTGAGTCCAGCAGCGCTCTCCTCAGATCCTTCCAATGGCGGGAGTGTAGATGGTCCCTGTTCTCCGTCCAACGGCTGTGGGCGGCTCTCTCTTCTACTCTGGCGCTTCAGTTGGATGCGAAGCTCCTTGTTCTGTGCCTTCAGGAATCTGATGGTGTTGGCTGATGCTTGAGAAGCGTTGTCAGAAGCATCGTCGTCGGATGATTCTCTTTCAGATATGGCAGGGTCCACCCGTTCGGCGGCGTTCTTCCCCGATCGCAATACAGGAGTCATCTTGGGCGGCTGTGATATTCAGTAGAAGATTCGGCAGTGAAGGACCACTTTGTACGAGACGCGTTTCCGCCTCGTATAAAGAATTGTGAGACTGTAAAAATCTCGGCAAGGCGCTGGTATTCTACTGCGAGCTGCGATAGGTATCAGTAGCCCGTAGGTATGAATATTTATTCCAAATACTGTCGGCTGACAGTGGCGGCTAGCAGGTTGTAAATCCGCTTCTGGATTCGGCTGAGTCCAGGAAAGATGCAGTGAAGATCTGAAGACGAAGTGGCGAAGTAATCGGGCAGAGTAGAGTTAAAAGAGAGTGTTTACTGTTTTCGATCGATGTCTTTATTTCTCACATGTGCACATATTTATACAAGATTACAAAATCTGACCCTACGGTTAACTTAGGTATGGGAATGGTGCCGGCCCCCCACTCTTGTCAAGTATTCTCCCGAGCGGCCAGCGTAAATAGGCGCCACCTAGCCAACGTATAAGCCCCGACCCCCGCCTCCGTCCCTCCATTGCACAATCGAGCGCCGACTAGAGCGGACGTGAAAGGGCCGCTAGCTTGACACGCTCCGCTCAATTCGTCCTTTATACGGCAGCGGCCGGTTAGACACGGAATTAGCCTCGCAGACTCATACATACTAGGTTATATACAAGTAAAATAATAATTGAAACATTTATACTAACATACAATAATAAAATAAAGGACTATGACGTCGGCTACAAAGAAAATTAAGATTTTTAAATAAAAATCCAAGTTTACGATCAAAATTACTTCTTGAGTGAATTTTGGGACAACCTTTGGTAATTTGATAAACTCTAAAACGTTGAAATAAATATTTATTTTTTTATAGCGTAACTTTAGTTTAGATAGGCGCCTAATGCTAACTTTATTTTTCTACAGATTATTTCTGCTAAAAACATAATAGCAGATGACGGAGATACCCAACCTGACACGTACGTCAAGTGCTACCTGAGGGATGGAGAAAGGTGGCTACTGAAAAAGAAAACCAGGGTATTTCGCCATAGTCCTGACCCGCAATATAATCAAACGTTGAAATATCAGGTAAATTTTTCTAATAACTGAAATCCCAATAGACGTATAAATGATTTGAGAAAGGGGTTTGGAAGCCAGCAGCCAAATTTTCAGCTGACCTGTCAATGGCTTTCAATTTTCTTGTCGTCTATTTCCAAAACCCGTCATCTCCTTACCAGGTTATTTTTGGGAAACATGTTTTTTCCGTGTCGGTCTCGTGGTGTTATGGTCAGTACGTTTGCCTACCATGAAAGAGGTCCCGGGTTCGATTTCCGGCATGGTTGATATGAAATATTTATTCAAAAAGGTGTTTTTACACTAAAATATTTCATATTCCCTGGACTGGTACCTGAAGCGTAAGACTAATCATCTTACCTTCATGTAACATAAATGATCGAGATGTGCTGCGATTAGTGTACCAATGCAGTGCCCTATGCACCATTGGGTGCGGAAAGGGAATGATGATCAAATCGGGTTGTGGTCTCGTGGCTAGTGTCTCGGACTCACAGACCAAAGGTCCGTGGTTCGAATCCCACTCTACCCCAACTTGATTCCATTTTCTAATAGTGAGTTATTTACAACTCGTTGAAAATGGCCCTCAAAATTAAATATTTGGGTAAATCATAAGAACGCAAATATTTCTTTTTATTTAAAAAAAAAAATAATAATATTATGTGTTTTTCCGTATTACCGTCTCCTTTCTTGTAAATGCTTGAAACGAGTGTTTTACGGCGACAATAGAACCTATTGAGTAATTACAATCAATAATACGCCAAATAGCTATAAAACATATTTAAAAACAAAATATTTTGGAATAACAAAAACTAATTGACCGCTCAAGAGATTACATGAATCGTTGGTTGGAGATGGCGAAGTTAAGAATAAACTTCAATATTTAAAACAAATTTACGAGGGATTTAGCCTACATAGTACTAAATAATTATTTTAGTGAGATAGGGATATTTTTTTATATTTTTATATATATTTGCGTTCTTATGATTTACCAAAATATTTAATTTTGAGTGCCATTTTCAACGAATTGTACACTCTAATGGACCAGTGAAGTTTCCATAACATATTATAATTATATCTAAGGTTATCAATGAACTATTTTTAATGCAAAAATAATAAGTACAAAAAAGAGAAGGAAAAAAACAATAAATGGAAGTTGTTTAAAAATTAAAATTAAAGCAAAAAAAAAATTTAAAAGTTTGTAGCTAGTATTTACAAATGGAAATAAGATTAAAAATGAAGAAAAAAAATACAAAAGTAATTAAAAGGTAGGAATTAAAATAAAGAATGAAAAACATTCTCAGATGTAAAAAAAACATTTTCAAAAAGGAAAAACTTATATACATATGTATTTTAAGGGACTCAAAGAAACGATGAAAGAATCTTTAAATGAAATATAAGACAATAAGTTTAAGTCAATTCAAAAAAACATCTTCAAAAATAATGCCACATTATAGTAAGAGCAGGGGGTAGCAATTTATTTTACCAAAAATTGATTTTATTTTACTACATGTATTATTACATATATCACTATATTGATTGAAACGAAAAAAATCCCACTTGTTGAATATATTATGATTTATTGTTATGCATTATATTTACATATATGCATGTTGGTACTGTCCATTGGAACTTCTCTGAATAAGTTTGATGAGGGACTTCAGCCCCACTGGAAATCGAATTCAAAAATGTTTTTTTACGCGCGGTAAAAATTAGATAATTAAATTATACGGCAAAGTTGAAAATGTAAGAAAACAATATATATACAAAAATATTTTAATAAAAACGAACTACTTTGAACGACGTCACTAGTTTCGACGTCAACCAATGATAAGAGAGTTGTAGAAGATTTCCACTTTACTTACCGTCAATGGACCAATAGGCAGAACTGACCGAGAAGAACCGGAAGAGAACTTGAGACGTCACACGCGGAGTAATTTCAGAAATACAAAACATTTAAAAATCACAGCGCTTATAATAGGATTCATAATCTTTTTGTCTTATTTTAACAGTATATTAATAAATAAAATAAGTTAAAACCCCAGAAAACACATTTACGAGAAGCCCGACTATTAATCTTACGCCCATTGAATCCGAGTGATTTTTTAAAAGAAGTTCTTTGTACCCTTTTTTCTCCCTTTGATTTTGCTTCACTTGAATCTTGTCTCACTCATCTCATAGCACTTTGAAATTGTAGGCTTCCGAAGTTCTTGGGCGTACGTTGGTTGTGATGATTTGGCAGCGCGCTGGAGCATTGGAGCACAATGTTTCCCTCGGAGGGTGCGAACTGTCTCTTGAGAAACTTCCTGCCAAGCCCCCTACTCCGGCCTGGTACCCGCTCTACCCGATGCAGCAGAAGATACCTGACTCCGGAGACTCACCTTGACAGGTGCAAAGAGAACTGGAATCAAAGGTTCTAGAGAGGATCGAATATTGCGCATCACCCGTACTTGTTGACGGCTTTAAAATCGTATTGAAATCGATTAAAATGGCCCAAATATCTTAATTACGTCTTGTTATGACATTGGAGCAAGAAACAAAATGTTTAGGTTTTATTTATATGTTATTTCAACATATAACATAAAAATATGAATTAATGTTTTTTTGGGGTGTCCCATGCTAAGGATTAGTATTTTTTTAAATAAAATTTATTAAAAAGTATCAATGGACTTACGTGGTTTAGTTTTACTTTATTTATATATTATCTACCAGCGCTTTCGCATAAGCAGACATCATCAAAAATGAAATATATTTCACACAATTTGACATATTCCTACTGATAAGATCCAACGTAAATCATTTTTATAATGCAAAATAACGATAAATTATTTGTATTTTGGAGCATGATATCATCCGTCGTTTGTCAAATTAATTTATTTACATATTAGATTGTGATATTTGTAAAAACAGTAAGATTTAAGATTTGATTTTACATTTCTGCATCATATTTTATTTATTTATTCACACAAATACATACATATTACAAACAAATATAATAATAACGTATCCCAAACTTTATGAGGCCACGGGTCCTGTGTTGAGTTGGGATATAACACAATGGAAAGTGGAAGCACGTACATAATTAAATAATAGCAAAAATAAAAATAAAATATTATTACATAAACATACATATATTTCAATGGGCATTTCATATATTAGATGACCTAAGAAACTTGATCAGTTTAATAAATTATTGGTATCTTGTTTTGAAAACACTATCGTTTTACAAAATGTAATTGTAATTAGCATAATATGATGTATGTAATTGTTAATTTACGTAAAATGTTTTCTAAAAAATCGTTCTCCATTTCAAATCAATAATCAAATTTTTAAAAATGAATATGTGTGAGTTATAAATTTGTAAAATGCATATGGAAATTGAAATCTTAAATAAGAAAAAATATGTGTAAAAGAATAAATAAAAATATTTTAATATTTAATGTATTAAGTATTACTTTTAAAATTTAACATTTTAAGATAAATAAACACTATTTTCGATTGTGTGTACTTTAAACAATTTTTTTGTTATAATTTGTAATTTCATTATATTTATCACTGATATTAATGTTTTAGTATAAAGAAGAAATAATGTAAAAATTACTATTTCATCAAAACTAAGCCATTTTTTTATGCTGGAGAATTCACCTTTTGAAGTTAATATTAATAAAATTATGTTATGCCAAAATTCCTAAACGTTTTGTTATTTTTAGATAATTTTGTTCAGCTATGAATATTATCAAAAAACTGTAACGATATTAATATCGCAGTTTAATGTTTGATTGTAAGTACCCAAAAAAATAAAAATAACATAAAAAATCTTAATGTAAAATATCTTTCACTGATGATAATAAAAAAAATGTATAAGCATGATAAGTATTTAACTGTATTATCGTCAAACCAAAAAGTATCCAAAATATAAGTTAAAATATTATAAGATTTTTAAAAAGAGCTTGAAATATGTGTATTTTATTTATGCAATGTGATTTATTAAAATGTTAGGATATAAGTTAATTTTAAGATTATTTGACTGTTTTGAAATTGGTAGACATTATTAAAATAAGATGGTGTACTATCATTCTTCTGTGTTGTTTCTGATGATAAATACAATATTATCACTAAAATTGGACACCAAGTGGAATCTGTTGTTGGTAATTTGTTTTTTTTTTATTATTATTATGTGCATTCAAGTCTTGTTATTATATTATGGTGGTTTTTGACTTAATGTCAATGTTTTTTTATAACTGTTTTTAGAAAAATGTTTTTATTTTTTAATACTGTTGAATTTAATGCATCATTTGCATCTGAGCTCGGTAAGATGTGCCAAATATAAATATGTTCAAAGTGATAACAAATTTGAAAACTATAATTCACAAATTAATTTGGTATTATATTTATTTAAAGTTTTATTATGAGCATATTTATTTTATGAAAATAGTTTTACTCCCTCAATTTCATATCAGGAAGTTTTAAAAAATAAAGAGAATGTTTAAGTAGAACCATATTTGAAATGTATTATACCTATGCTAAGAATACATACAAAATTTTATTAGAAAATAGGTAAATGATAATAACTGTTCATGATAATATATTGTAAAATAAATAGATTAACTCTTATTGATGGCGACCAAAAAGGCATTTGATATTCTTCAAATGTATATTTTTATTCAGGTGTGTAATGATATTAATGTACATATTTAAAAAAAGGAATCTTAACGCTTTGTTAAAACAATTTTAACATGATAAATTGTCTCTTGACAATATTTAATAGTAAGGACGTTCAAATCCAGTAAAGCTTGTTTAAAAAATACTTTTTTAGAAAAAAACAGAATCTTGCGCAGATTGATTGAAAAAATTCAGACTTTAACTTTAATCAAGAGAGTTTCCATCTCTTCATTTTGCTCATTGGCAGTAAAAATCTGTCCAGTGGGCATTTTTCAAGCCACCCGGTGTTCTCTCTCTCTGATTTCAAACCTCTAAGATATTGCTTCTAAGCAAACCTGTGCATCTCCTCTGCCACTCTGGTATATCCTGTGCTGCCATCTTTAGGTCTTCATATGACCTGGTGTTAAATATCTAAATAAAAATGCATTTTGATTGTATTAATATTTGTCACTAGATTTTTTTTTTTAATATATATGGTTTATTCCCACTTTATAGTTCGGATATAAAAAGCCAAAATGTAACGTTCATGTTTATCGATTTTTATTATAAAAGTTTCAGTGTTGACATTCAGCAAATTTAATAGTATTAATATTCATTGATTTAAATTCAATATTTATGTTTATTTTTCAACACTGCTTTTTCACAATTATGACTAAAAAAAACTATAAAATGTTTCATTTCATCACGTAAATCGTTGAAATTGATTTGAGATTTTTAATGGGGCAAGATTTCAAATATAATATTTTATTCGGAATAAGCATTTTAACTTCTCGGCTTACACTTTTAAATTATTGCAAAATATCCATGTGGAAGCACTAGAGGCTGAAACGGCTGAAGAAATGAATCCGCAGTGAAAATTACACACCAAATAAAAGTAAAAACAAATTAAATAAAAATCATTCGTGCTCATCCATTGTGTATACTAGGTATACCCAACTGAAATCACTCGGTAATTCAACGTAAAAAATTACATGTCTTTGATGAGTCCGCAAATATTTTACAACTTAATAATTAAGATACATATTTTTCTTTAATTATTATTTTCGAATTAGTTTTTTATTATCTGCAATTTTTTATGCCGACCAGTAATTTAAATATCGCGCATCGCAGAAGATTTGTTAAATTTTCATTTTGTGATTTTCAACTTGAAGAACAATTATTTGCATCTATGTGTGGTGCCAACTGCAGCTATAATTCCTATAAAAAGTTTCCTTAATTTTAATTGATAGCGACGTAATATAGTGATGTCCACATTTATTGATGGTCGATACACGTGTTTTATGTACGGTGATTGTAATTTTGAATTTCACCATTAATGAAATGCAAAATGTTTGGAAAATTGAAAACGCCAGAAGGGCCAAACGTTACCTTTAATTGGGGCACATGTAGCCTGCGGGCCAAGGCATGGGCATTCCTGGTGTTTACCTAAATAGTTTTCAGGTTTAGTGCATAGTGCATGATAAATAATGCCATGTGGTCTTCAAAAAAAATTTTCTCTTGCACAAATTGATTATTACAACAATATTATTTTGAACATTTAATACCGCATAGTAATAAACCCTTAAGTTGTCGAACATTTTGAATGTACCCACATAATTTTTAACTCACTCTAAGCACTGTGCCTAACTTAGAAACAAAGTTCATAGATATTTCAAATAATGTGATCTCATATGTCTCATAAAATAAAACAAATAAGCAAACATAAATTAAGAGTAGATGTTTTCGATTAAGCGTGAAATAACAATGTGAAACTGTTTTGGTGCACAAATTATCATAATATTATCCCGTTAATTCCAACTGTACGCTATATTATCGATTTATTGAAGATAGTTTGTGAGAAAATTAATTATGTAAGCTATTATACTTTGTTTAATAATTTGAACTATCGCAAATTTTCAGAGTTTTTTTACCTAAATATTATGTCAACGCGCATGTAATATGAAATTTGTAAATAAAATATACACTAAATGTTTATAATATATATCGAATGGCCTAAATATATTGTATGTAACTACGACAATCCTATGTATGAAATACAAACTCTTTTTCTTTACTCTTATCTAATGACTGTCATACTTACTAGTGATAAATTTAATGTTATTAGACTCTATATATAATTATATCTCTTCATGTGATGTTAATTTTAAATCATATGATACGAATACTATCTTTTAAATTTATTGAATATGTTTTAGAACATAAGTTGTAAAAGAAAACTGCAACATAGGTAAATATGCAAAATAAATTTAAACAACCATTTTTATATTGGAAATTTCAAATGTTGTAAATAACACACATATTCTTCTTTCTCTTACTTTGATCTCTTTTTTCTTTTGAATTCATCACAACCCTGGGCCAGTCCAATCAGCGCTGCTGCATCCGGCAAACCAAACCACTGTCTGAGATTTCTGAGCAATGATGCTCTTTTGACATACATATTTAAAAAATCAACATAAAGTTTGAACATAACAGAAAATTATTATGATTAAGAAACGCTGCTAAAGAAAGGGCGTTTAAAAAAATATCTACAACATGCGCAATAAATAACAATGAGATTAAAAAAATATATTTCAGTCTCATTTTATTCATTAAAGTGTTCTTTACAGGATTTTTAATTTCCGACGATACACTGCTTCACAAATTTTTCGATGCTTTTAAATTAGTAATAAACATATTCCTTTCATTCACAATATAAAAAGAAGAAATTATATTTCAATTCTATTCCGCAATTAAATTTTGTAGATTTTCTTATGTTAGTAGGTTTTTCTAGGTTAATTTGGCGTGTGTCGTTCGCATTCTTTTCCTCTATTTTGGATCGCATTACAGCGCCCGTCATCAGGTTTGATGTTATTTGTATGTGTAGATATGTATGTAACATCATGTACTTAAGATTTGCACAGTGTAGCGGTCGTTGCTTTATGCACCTTGTTAATTTCAAATCTGTGTAAACTTCTGAAAATAATGCGAATGACACACTGCGTAATGACCCAGAAAACCTCATTGTGATAAAATCCAAACGTAAACTTAAACGAATGAAAATTTATAAAATCAATAATTTGACAATTTTGACCTATAAATATATATATAATTTGGTTGATCCCGTCTATGCTATATTCATTCCGACGCTTCGGCTACTACTAGGGTAAACTGTGTGTTTTGACGAAAAAAACATGTACTATTACAAGTAATTTGTACCGTGTCGCAGTCGACAGTAGGCACATTCCGTGTCATTTTTGTAGCGTTTAGTGCCGAGAACCATGTTGAGTTTAATTTAAGCCCGTCGTCTTTGTTTACATATGTTATTTGGGGGTTTGTTTTTTCAATCGTGTACTGTAAACTAGCGCACTCGGAAAAATTTGCAATAGCGGAACACTTTATAGACACAGGACATCTTTTCGCTTTCGAACCAATGATTTTGCATAAACCTAAAAATTACAGTGCACGAATAATAAAAAAGGCAGTTGAAATAGACAAACCCCCAAATAACATAAAAAAAGTCGACAGGCTAAAATTAAACTCAACATGGTTCTCGGCACTACACACTACAAAAATGACACGGAGTGTGCCTACATATACGCCTAGTACATAAACACATGTTTTTTTCTACAAAACACACAGTTTACTCTGAAGATGGGTCCTGCAATGGTAGCCGAAACATCGAAACTAATTCAACAAACACGGGTTCACCTAAAAAAGATATATATTGATAACAATGACCGTGAAAACCTACGCACATATTAAAACAATCATTAATTGTTTTTTGTACTTACAAGTCTTAATTAATTTGTTCTACAAAGTCATTTATTTATTTTTCTAAAAAAAATACAAAACTTTTATCAGTTTATCTTATTGAGTAAATGTATATTATTTGATTTTGTAAATAGGTACTATCGAAATAAAGAAAGTACCCATCCCTTCAAATAAGGTTCGTATTATTATTTTTATGAGACGGTTACGAAGAAACAATATATTATTAAACATTTCATTCATATTTTCTATTAGGTTTATTTCAGTTGGCTTTATTTGTATGTATTCATAACTTTAATTTGGAATCCCGTTCAATCCCTTGATAGCATATTTAAAAATTAAAAATTAAAAAATCCAAATTAAATGTATCTGCTAATTTAAAACAACAGGAATCCAAGTCACTATTGCATATCTTTCTTACTTCAATACGTAATTATCTAGAAAAGGAAACGTATGCGTTGTATTTTATGAATGCATTTCATTGTTGCAATGAAATTACTGTGCCCTTTTGTACTCTATCTACATATTAAGTATAAGGAATTCCACTGTTTTAACTTATTATACTCGTATCTTTATATCAATAAGTTTTTTTGTATATAGAAAGAGACATACAACATATTATAACATCACAGTTTATATTGAATAGTGATATTACAGATACAGGGAGAGAAGTGATAGTGGTGAAAAATGGATAAGTAGCTTTCAAAAATAACATTTTTATTTCAATTTAACTTTAGCATTCATCGACCTATTGATACACATAGATGCACCCCGAGCCCTCGAAAATAATGACATTTAACTTATGCCGGAACGCGGAGTCATGCCCAATGCGTATTTAATAGTTCTTCAACCGCCAGCCAGATGTGACGTGAACTAGACGGTTAGAACCGAAACCAAAATGCTTACTTGTATCATGAAAACGTGTAAAACCCGTTAGGGTAAACATTGTAAAAGGGATGATGTGACTTTTCATTAGTTACTGTTTGTCTATGAGTGATAAACAAAGCTAAAAATCATTCATTCAAATATAAGTATTCTTTTTTGTAAATGTCAAACTACGTCTAGCGAAAAAATAGCAAAGCCTCTTTTATTGACTGGGATGCACTGGTGACAATATTATTTCAACACCACATTTAAGCATTCCTTTAACCTAGCCGGACCTAAGAGGGGGGGATTCGAATCCCCCATAGACCGATTTGGTCAATTTCACTTTATGTACAAGCATTTGGTAAACTAAAAAAAATAAATAAAATACACCAATGAGTAAAATATGTGTACGCGAAAACATGAATAAATTATTGCACGGTCATAAACACTCCCAACGCTTCATTCTCCTGATACCATATTCAAGAAGGCGCTGGGGCCGTTTGGTCATGTATATTTTTTGGATGCTCAGTGAGGGAAAGGTTAAATTCAGTTTTTAACAAAAAATAGATAAATGGGTAGAAATTTTAAGGAATTTAAGGAAAAAATCTGATTAAGATCCATCAAAAACGTATGTTGTTAGTAAACATTTATGCACAGACTTTCTTTATTTGGCAAAAATGAGTATCCTCTCATTTTTGATCGTGTATGTAGTCTTTCCGAATGCAGCAATGGTATCATTAAATATACTCGGTAACTATTGGTACGTTTTTATGTCATTAATATTTTACTCTATAGTGCACGTATTTAGGTCGATGTTAGCTTTAGTTTATAATTGTATCATTTGCCATAATGCAACATGCTTCTTAGCAAACTTTATTGTTATAATGTGTATATTATATAATATCTATCATAAAAATATATCTTCAAAAACTCTGTGAATTTACATTGTAATAAATCTATGTTTAAATCATTTTGTGTCCAGAGAAGAGAATATTATATCATTTCAAAGTAAAATGCACGGTACTTACTTAGCTTTGAAACAGGAATACTCATTTCTTAAACCACTTCTACCGATGTGTTTCATAATGGTTTATATATTTTTTTAAAACAATGTGCTTAAGATACTTCCTACTACCTATCTATAAATAATTTTGCATGACACCAATACAACACAACTCTCGTTGACTTTGTAACAAAGTACATTGTTAATTAGCATCCATCTTAGATTGTTATACCAAATTTGTCTTGTCTGCCTATTTTTAATAATTTATTTCTTTCATTATTCTGTGATCCCTGAAATGTATTCCCTTTTTATGCAAATTGTATCGTAGTTAATTAATTTATAAAAATTACAATCTGAACTAAATCAATTTCATTTTGGATTAAAATAGAAAGTGATATAAATGAACGACATTTGTTGTTACTTTATCATCAATAGTAGGTGCTAGTTTGCACCATTAAGATCCTTAGAGGAACCAAATTTTATGACTGTTATTCTTTATTTTTATTAGTATCTTCGTTCAAGTATGCAAGTATTTTAACTTCTTTAAGTTTTTCTTGAGCTCTACGCGAAAATAAACCTGCATCATAGTTTTAAAAATTTGATGTTTTCAAATATTTATTAGATGTTATAATACTCAACAAATTATCATATCGGATCTCTATATCAAATATAAATTAGTATTAAATAAGGAATTACATATTTTTATTTATTCACAGGATAGCTATTATGTGTTTACGTTTAAGAAAAATATATACTGTGTATAACTGTTAGTGCGCTCAAATATATGGAAAACCAATAAAATTGAGTTTTATTTTACAATATATAAACAAACATAATAACACATATAGTCAGACCATAAGTACACACCTAAAGTAGGTATATTTATAGGCGATATACAAACTGTTTTGAAAATAAAAAAAACGTGATACAAAACACGTTTGGATGATATGTCATATTATTTACAATTTATTTACTTTTTAATAAAGGTTTTTTATTTGGATGTCAAATACATAATATAGCACAGCTGAATCAAAAAATATATATTATATGGCAAGAAAAATGAAATACCAAAACTAAAATAAAAAGGTTGTAAGGCTCACCGAGGTATAATCAAATAGAGATGACGTGTTCTAAAAAATATCGAACAACTGTTTACGCCGCTTATTTTGAATTCAAAGCTATTCCTCGCGCCTTTTTGCACTGCTTTACATTTGCTTAGCGTATACAAGGAAACACACAATTTCCACCAAAAACAAAATAAACTCCGGGACCTATGAGAAATAGAACATAAGTCGGGTTCTTATCTTAGTGCCGCATTTAGTGTATACATACGAGTATATATTAACGGTTTAGTCCAATATTTATAATAATCTACATATTTGAGGTTTAAAAATATTTCGATTCAATTTATTCGTCTGCTTCATTGGAATTTAATTCCTTATATTTTTTTCCTGGATTGTTATTTTATTAGTATAATTTATTTAATTTTAATGTGTATTTTTTATTGTTAGTTTTAATGACACACGGGCACAGCCTAAAAAGCCTTAATATATGTATATTTTTTTAAAGAATATCCCGCTAAGCTTTTATTTTTGAGGCTTGTCAGCATATGTAAACGAGTGTAATTTTGAATGAATAAATAAATAAATTCATAGATAAATCCGAGGGAAAAATCAATAAATGAAATTATAATATCCTACCCATCCAATCACCATTTAATAAGGTGATATTTTATTTATTGCTATGGCCGCGCTCGAAGTCAGTTGGTAACTGGTAACATCAACAATGGTATCTATACCGCTGACAGCTGTCAGACATGTCTTCAAATAAAATATACGTAGTTTTCCATTTTAACAATGGTCGGAAAGGAACAAAATAGTTTATCAGTTCGTAAAGTTAACCATGGGACGTTTATCTATGTAATCGGTTTCCTTCTTCTAATATTTTCAGTTTTATTTGTCACCAGGTTAATTGACTCATAATATATTTACGTTTGACCTCTTTACTTGCGGAATATTTCTTTTTTGCTCATCTCAAATGAACCTGTTTTGTGTTTCAGTGCTGCAAATTCAATAATTATTTTTACTAGCTACATTGGTGGTTTCCTGTTTTGTTACTTAGTGCTTAAGTTCAAAAGCCAGTGTCTTATATGTGTGTCTTTGTTGCTGAATTACTTTGACATAAGACGAAGTTCGAAAGACAGCAAGTTGCCAGAATCTCCCAAGGTAATTGGAATTTCCAAAAAATTCAATTGTATTAGAATATTTTACTAGCACTACATACAAAATAAGTATTTATCCTTATATTATTTTTAGTTTGGCTGTAGTGTTTGTGGAGGGACCGGATGTTCTAGACATTTGGAAAGCACTGAGCCTTGGGAAAGTCTCTATATTCACAAGCAACTTGATCAAGCAATAGAGGATGTAAGATAATTATCTGCTTTCATTATAATACATTATAAAAAACTGGTTTTAATAATAATAACACTTTGTTTCAGTTTTACAATGTAATATTAAAAGAGTTTGTTAGCGGATGGTATTCAAAAATTACAAAAGAGCAAAGTCTTCTCATAGAACTTCGATTCCTTCTAAGGTTTTCTTCCAGTTCATTGCTTAAACGAGCTTTAAAGGTTAGTAATTATTTAAATTACATGTTTGTTGTTGTTCTGAAACATAAACATATCTAAATTTATTTCAACAGAGAGGGAAAACATTTTTGAGAAGGGAATATGGAAGTCTAGGCATTTACAGGGCTTATGACCTGTCATTGGCTGGTTTAAGTGGCCACTTTACACACTGTGTAACATTCAGTCATAAACATATCATTCCCTATTTCGTCTTTTAACCCTTTCCCCGCATTCAAAATTGACATATTTTGTTTATTAGTTGAAACACTTATTTTGTTAGTGACTATGAATATACTCTGTACTTTATAAATACTTAAGCTATGAAACTTTTGATAATAAAATTCTCACACACGCTGTGAAAACTTAGTAGTAGTGCTGTCATAGATGCTCACAGATGTTTGTGAGCACCGCAGCGAATGAGTTAAGATTGAATTTTCATATGATTTAATCCTAAAGACTGTTTTGAAAGTAAGTAGGTCGTTTATAATTTATATCACTTTTAACGACTTAATATTAATTCGTAATGTCAAAACTAGAGATACCCAAAATATGGATATTTTTAACAAAATCTAATAGGAACATTAGTTGTTTTTGTGCTAACCTAACTGAATATTTGGCCGAATTATTTGGTTCATTACACTTGTGGTTTGTCCCGCTGAACAAGTTTGTACAGGAGCGATAGGCGCCAGGCGAACTAACGGCATTCTAACAAAGCTCGTTCTATTCCCGCTGGCAATTTATCTGTTGCTTTGTCAGTCTCGCATGTACAGAGCTTAAGTGTTTGAATAATTTATTTTGAATCCATTTAACGAGATTTTTTATCGTAACAAGTGCTAATGAAATATTTTCAAAACGAACTGGACAAAACGAAAGTCAAGTGCACATTGTGCAATTCTTTAACTTCTTGATGCGGACAAGACTAATGGCTTCAACATCAGCTTTGACAAATCATTTAAAGTTAAAGCACAGAATCAAAACAATTGAAACCAGAATCTCTGGCAAACAAAACCAACAAACCATCAACATTGTGGTCACGCTTTTTACAAGAGACTCTCTTTTTTTTGTACAGATTTTGAATTTGATGTTTTAGTTACTTGATTTTCGAATTTTGTATTTCTGAATAAACTTAATGGCTGACATCTGAGAGTCAACAGGGTAAATATGACTATAGTAATTTGATTTTACCATTAAAACACAAGATCAGTGCCTTTTTTTGCACCACAACAGGCCAGGAGGCCCAATTACAGTAGTGAATTACAGCACAGAACACCCAATCTTGAGAAAAATTGCATGAAATTTTTGTGCTCTCACCGGGAATCGAACCCACAACCTTCAGTGTGTGAGTCAAGCGTCATGACCACTACACCATAAAGGCTGCCGCCTTTTGATAAAGTCACACAGTTCCACTTGCTTGCGGTCCCATTCGCTGGCCCAGTATATGTCCACCATAAGTAGTTAAATATTTGGTATTTTAACTGAATATTAAGCCAAATACCGAACATATAAAAGCACGCGGAATATGCCGAATATGAATAATTACCGAATATTCGGCGCATCTGTAATCAAAACTAATACATAGTATCTAATATTTTAAAAAGTGTTAGATATTTTATCACTCTTTGCACAATTGTTTTGAGTGTTTTATTCAATGTAATTTTGAAACACACTGTCGAAGAAACATTACATTTTTTATTTAAAAAATTATTGTGTTTTACTTGACCACATTTTTTATATGCCACACTATTGTAGATTTTTTACAAAGTGATTTCCTTATGCACCAATGATAGTAATACTTATATTTTATTTTTATTTTGATCGAAAATTGCAGAGCAAGTTTCATTTTATTGCACTGTAAAAGAGTTTCTGGTTATATTGTTTTAAACCTAAGCAAAAGCATTTTTTGTGAAATATCATCTATAAAGAAAAAAACCCCAAAATGCACTTTTTATATATTCTTTTGAGTTTGATGGATTTAGTTATTTCAATTTATTTCTGATTGTTTTTTGCAGGTGAATATTGGTCAGTTAATAACCAACAAATTAGTTCCTTGTGCATTGAGCCACTATGCAGTTTGTACCGACGCCAGAAGACTTATGGCTGATAAGGGATACAAATGTCTCCAAGAGGCGGCAATCAATGGACCCTTGAGATATTCCTTACATCCTGCAGTAACTAATCGAGAGACTGAACTTGAATATTTAAAGAGTGTAACAAGAGCGATAATGCCCTATTTATTACCCAAAGATGATTTAGAATCAAAGTTTGTATTTTATATTTGTTATTCTATTTAAATTTAACATACACGTATCTAGTGGTTATTTAACTCTTCAAGTACGAGTCAACCATATGATCACAGCAGACACTGTCGCGAAACACTACCCTCACTTCTCCTGTTTTTAAGTTATTATGGTTGCATTAATTATATTTCAGCACTGAAAGGTATTTTCTTTAGTTTGTAGTATGCCACATTGGCATACTTAAAGCGAATTTTTTAGTAAAATACAATAGTTTATAGTAATAAAAAATCCTCGTCCTCGAAGGGTTAAGTTTTTAAAAATCCAAACATTATAAGTTTTACTATTAACCATATTCAATAATGTAATTATTCAATTACCAGCAGCTATTAATATTTTAGCTATTTTTTATTTTATTTTCTTTTATTCAGGAAACATACAGTACAGTTACAAAGCTTAATATTTTACACAATTAGACTTAATTCTAATGGACCAGTGAAGTTTCCATATTAAAAAGCAATTATATGTAAGGTTAATTATGAAAGTATAAAAAAGAGAAGGAAAAAGAAAACTGTTTAAAACTGTATAAATGAAAGTTGTTTAAAAATTAAAATTTAAGTGAAAAAAATATTTTTTTTTTTTAAAAAAGATATAAAGGTTTGTAATTAGTAGTGAGTATTTACAAATGGAAATAATATTAAAAATGAAGAAAATTTGTAAGGGTAATTAAAAATTAAGAATGGAAATAAAGAATTAAAAACATGCTCAGATGTAAAAATAAAATAAAATAGTAATAACATTTTTTTTTAAAAAAGGAAAAACATAAACACATATTTATTTTAAGGGATTCAAAGAAACGATGAGAAGAATCTTTAAGTAAAATATAAGACAATAAATTTAGGTCAATTTAAAAAACATCTTCAAAATTAATGACACATTATATTGATTTTATTAACATATATAATATAAGTAATTAAAAGTAGTTTAAAAGTATAAAAACATGCCAATGGCAGCAGATTATCTATCAGATCAGCTATCCTTATCTCTTATTATAAAATAAATTTAGAAGCATAAAACTCTGACTAAAAGATATGATCTCAGTTTCACAGATTTGTTATTTTATTTTTCATTATTTGAACAGTGTGCTTAGCCCAAGAATCAATGGAGTTTTCATCAATATGTAGCCACAAGTTGAAATTTGATAGAATCAAAATAAGATAGTTTAAGATACAAACAATCTTGTAAAACAAAGGCACAACATGCTGTGCACTCATTGTTTACATTTATTTATTCTAGAAATCAATCTTTGACAAAAAAATAGAAAGTAATGTAATGTTAACATTAAAAACATTAAGACCAATCAGAGATTTGTCAGTTATAATTATGGAAAACAAAGATGAAAAAAATGGAGAAATAGCCATAAAAATTAAAAGAAATACTTCTTCTCGTGGTATTGTGTCGATTAGTTAAAATAATATAAAAATCGGGTTGTGGTCCTGTGGCTAGTGTCTCGGACTCACGGACCGAAGGTCCGTGGTTCGAATCCCACTCTACCCCAACTCGATTCCATTTTCTAATAGTGAGTTATTTACAACTCGTTGAAAATGGCCCTCAAAATTAAATATTTGGGTAAATCATAAGAACGCAAATATTTCTTTTTTTCTAAAAAAAAAAAAAACAAAGATAGAACGTCATATCACTCTGTTTTTGCATACAGATCTCGCTTCCTCTACATTTATACATCTTCTCATGCACGCGCGCCAATTATTCCGACTTTTTACTTGTTCAACTTTGAGCGTTTTCTATGTCTTTCTCGGTCTTCCTCTATTTCTGCATCTATCAACATTTGCATCGTAAATCTTGTTAGGGTAAAAAAATACATTTATCATAAAAACAAATATTTCCTTCATTTGACTAATATGTGTAGTACAAAGATTTGTGTATATGAAAATATATATGAGCGTATATTTTTGCACAGGTGGATTGAAATTTCAACATGATTGCAAATACAAACATTAGTTTAATAATGGAATTTTCTATTTTTCAGATTACTAAACATATTAATTCGAGAAATATTTGCTGGTTGGGTGTTACTGTCTTTAACAGATATTCTGTCAGATCCTGGAATAATTAATACTTTAGTGATTTTAGCAACAAGTGATATAAAATTGTCAAAGCTACCTGAATTTCCAAAACACCAGGTAATCAAAATGAGTTTCCTACTTTGATAATGATATTTATTCCTTTTATCTGTCATTGTCAATAAAACACTATATATATCTTTACTTATCTAATAAAATATTAACTTAATTTGGTTTCTGATTTCTTTCCAGGTTGAATTTTTAGCAAATTTTGTAGAAAGTAATAACTATAAGCGCTTTAGATTACTAAATATTGAAGTTTCTGAAATTTTGAAAAACCGAGAGTACCTGTATGCTTTTATGCAATATCTAAAATCTGTTGGAAAAATCCATTTACTGCAATTCTGTATGGACATAGGTAAATCAATTTTTACACAATTAATCTTATATTTACATATTATTACTTGTGTATTTTAACATACAGTTTAAAATAGCACAAGTAAAATAAAACTCTTATCTTGAAATGAATTAAACAGAATCATTCCATATAACCATTCTTTTTTTATGTCTTAAAATGTACTTCGACTGCCTATTTAGTATTTCATGGGCTTACAAAAAACTTTAAATCTAAGCATTTACAGGTCTGCTAATCTATCTTATAATATAGATTTAAGTAATAAATGTATAAAATAAATATTTTAAGGACTAACTTTGTTATTTTCCATCTTTAATAATTAAGTTTATATTTTACATAATCATCATATTTTGTGATTTTTCTCTATTAAGTGTGTTACATTTTCACTTTGTTGAAATAAACTACGTAATTTGTCTCATATTTATTTTAATTTACTATCACACAGTATTTATATTCCTATGTGTTCAAAACTAATATTGAGACTGATAGTATTACAAAAAAAAGAGAAACAATAAAAATATATAACAATTAAATTTTATTTATTAATTTATTCATTCAAAATTACACTCATTATACATTAATTAACTTATTAAGGCTTTTTAGGCTGTGCCCATGTCAAGCCATAATAATTAACATAAAAAATACGTAATAAAATTAATTACATTAAAATATAATGACATGTGATGCAATATAATAACAATCCAGAAAAAAAGGTATAAGTAATAAATAACAAAATTCCAAAGAATACAATTTAATACAGAAAATCAGACATAAATATTAAAATGTAAATTATAAATTATATAAATTTAGATTCATGCATAATCAAATAAACAATATAACAGTATCATTGAAATCAACAAAATAAAAGTATAATAGGGATCTGATACTAAGTGAAGGGGTCAACACTGTTCTGGCATCGAGACAACACTATAACGTTGGCAAAAAGGTCCATAACCTTTTGCCAGAATCGTGGAAAGACGGGAGTGTTGTCAAGTTACAGAAGGTGTTGACCTCGCTCTTTCATGACATTGGTCGTAGGGAGTCAGAAAAGTTGATGCATGCCACGGATTGGAGAACCTTACTGGATGTCAAAAATAAAATATAAAAAATAAGGAATAATTAAAAAAAATATATTTATAGATGACAACCATGAAGTTTCACATAAATAAATTGTCTATGTTTTTATGAATGTATGTATGTGTATGCGCATGGGTGTATGTACGTGTGTGTGTATGTACATGTGTATATATGTGTATATCTATATATATGTGTGTATATATGTGTATGTCTGTATGTATATGAATCAAAATGTGTATCCGAATAAATTTATATTTTGTTTGTCTGTGCTCTATATTAATTTGTTAACTATTATAATATATAAAAATGTAATTGCCTAGCTTGGAACGGGGTATGTACCCTTGTTAGCTGGGCAAAGTGAATATGGAATTGTATTTTGATAAAGAGTGTGAATAAATAAATAAATAAATAGTAAAATATAGTTGTATTGAAAAAAATACATTAATAATAACAGTATCATTGAAATCAATAGAAAAATAATATATATATTAAAACATAATTGAAATGATAATTGAGACATGGTTTCTATAAACTCACTCTACACTGTAGTAAGAAATAGGATCAATAAATAATATGCTAAATAAGAGTGAGCACTAAATTGAATAATACAAAAATACATAATGAAACAACATGAAAATATCAAGATATATAAAAAGCAAATAAAAGTAAAAGTATGGAAGGAAAGCAGATTTATTAATTTTTGCTAATCTTGAACATTAAAAAATTAACAACCTCGTCCCTATCGACCTCGATATCGAAAATGATGGTTTAAATAATATTAAAATAAATATTTTGGTGAAGTATAAAATATGGCCATAAATATTAGTAGCTTGATAAATGATGGAATGATAGAACAGTTGAATACAATAATCATTTGAATATTTTCTAGATGAATTTAACAAAAAAATGCTTAAGCCTGATTTAAAACCTGAAGAGGAAGTCGTCTTGTTCAATAATGCTTGGGACATCTATCTCATGTATTTTGTAAGAGAGAGCCCTTCATTTATAGCCTTTTCTAATGAAAATGTGGACCAATTGAAGACCATTCTTAGTGAGGGTGTATCAAATATTACAAAACTGCAAACGAGCAAAGCACTTTACCAGGCATATGATCATGTTTACTCAGTGTTGGATCAGATCTGGGCACCCAAGTTTTTTGATGCTGATGAAGTAAGTTTATTACTAAATATATCATCATAATGGAAATGTATGCCATCAATAATTATTACTTATTTTTAAGTATTTAACATGGATAACTTTTTAATCTGTATCATATAAGTGATCTTTTATTACTTACTTTAAAACGTTGCACTTCAATTTTTCAATGAAAATTTTTGAAACTGTATTTTTTTATTAATATTATATTTATTTTTGTCTCAATTCATTGCACACCTAGGTATGTATTATAATAACTTATTTGCCTTAGCTCACTGTGTGTATTTATATGTTTATCCACTATTAAGTTATTTAGTTATAACATTGGAAATAATTAAAAATGTCGCTTAACATATTTCATTTTAGCCATTAATATTTATGTTGAATGTGTACATTCTTCTATAAAAGTTCTAACAACTTCTATCAAGTATAAAATAAAACATAAAAAATACATTTTTCAGTCAATAAACAAATAAATGGGATTACGATTAAATAACTTTTTTTTCTCTATTTTTACATTATGAACATATCACTGTTTTATTAAACCAGTTTATTTGGTATATATATTTTTTTAATTGATATTAGTGGCATTAATTGTGTAAATAATTTATTATTTTTAGTTTTACAAACTAATTTTTGGAAACAGACCATCAAAGGAATATATTAAGAAGAATATTAATAAGTAAGTATTTAATTTCCATCTTAAATATGAATTCTAATATAGCAAATTAATTACATCCGTATTATTTTTTATCTTTTTTTTTGTTTTGCAGAAAAAATGACAAAGGTGCAACAAATAAATTAGGAAATCAAATTTCTAAAACAAAAGGTGCTCTTAAATCTGAGACATTAGATGAACAAGTGTTAGAATCTGCGGATAGTGTAGTTCGGTTAGGGAGTGAGGGAGAGCTGCTTGATGTAAGTGAAGTAGACTTACAATATTCTGATATCCTCGCCGACTACGCCAAACTCAAGGAAAGAGATTTAACATCTTGGAGAGTCTCAATCGAAGATGTCAAAGAAAAAAAGGTAGTTTAATAATTATTTATCCTTCCAGCACTATGAAATTTAGATTATAATAAAGCGATTATTGGTAGTCAAAGGCATGTAAAAATATACATTTTTAAGAAAAAAAAATAATTGTTGTATATATTTTATTATTCAATACATAATACTATATTTCAAATAGTTTTCTTTCAAATAAAGATATTTTCGATTCTGGACTAAGTTATCAGTTAAATTATTGAGCCCTCTCTTACAAACAGCGCCTCACGGCAATGATTTTTTTGTAGGTCAGCTACAAAAAATGTTCATATTTTTTTGAAAATTCTGACTACCTGTAATCCTTTAAAGTCTTGCATATAAAATTACTATTTTTATTTGCCGTCTATATACATTTATTATTTTAAGAATTTTGCCTACTTGTGACATACCATATTTTGCAGATGTTAAGACCCATCGGACCGTAAGATGCACCCCAGAATTTATCTATCAATTTTTAGAAAGAAAAAAAAAATTGGATGATAAAACGCCAATGTTAAAGTGCATCTTATGGTCCAAAAATACTAAAAATACTAAATGGCAAATTCCACGCCAAACAAGGCTTACCCTTGCTGTGTTAATATTAGTTTAAAAATCAATGCCGCATATAGATGCAGCTAGCTATTTAGGGACACGGTGGAATCATGAAAAAGTCATATTATATTGATTATTAAAAAGTTTACATTGCTTTTTCAGTGATTGTTGATGCATACATATGTTGAACATTGAAATGAACTAATTTGAATACTCTTGATCAACAATCGGCAATTGGCGGCCCGCGAGCTAAATCCGGCGAAGTGCTACCTTTTGGCCCTGTGGGTTCCTGTTCAGTTTTTGAATGGACCACAGTGGTACATGCAGCCCTGCTGTCAAAAAAAGATTTCACTTTATTTTTTTGCAAATCAGAATGTTCAGGGTAACAAGTGTTGTAGTCGGCATGTTTTGTATTAAAGTGTTGTTTCGAATTGTATTCTTTCGTCACAGCAATTATTTAATTGTACATTGAACACATTGTTTTAAATCTGTTGTTTGGTTCGCACGCAAACGAGTGATGTGGACAGTCACGTGCCCCCCCAAAAAGAAGACATTTATATGTCCCGCCACCAAAAGTAATTGCTGACCGTTGCTCTAGATCTTTTAAGTACATATTTTATTTCTCTGAAATATTTTCAGGCTATCAGTAAAACTGGCATCAAACATTTTTTTACCATAAGTGTGTTGAAAACAGATCCACTTAGCTTAGGAAATGAAAGTAGATGGACAGTAGATAGAAGTGATAATGATTTTCATACACTCAAAGCAAAATTAGTTGAATTTCACGGAGAAGTGGAAATGGGAGATGCCTATGTTCCTTCAAAAAGGTATGACAAGATTGTTTATTGTATAATTAACATTTGGCTATTACTGAACTGCATTTTGCTATTGTTTAATTTAATCTTAAATGTGAATTTGGTTACTCTTCCAGGGTAAAAGCTGCTGCTGAAGTACGAAAAAAGAAATATGAAGTTTTTCTTCAAAATTTACTTTTAAAACCATTGCTAAAGAGCAGTGATTTACTGCATTTATTCCTCACCGCTGATGATGATTTTGCTTCCCTAGCTGAACAAGCTAGGCCAGGCTTCTCTATAGTACCTGATTTAGGAAATATTTACCAAACAGTGACTCATAAGCTAAGAAAAGAAAAGGGACAGCATCTAGATACATTCATGAACACCTTTTTAATATCCACCGATGTAGACTATTACCATTCACTGTAAGTTATGTTTTCAGCACATGAACTTGTTCGTACAATTTGATTATTTTTTAAAATAAAATTAGTTAGGTGAAATACTGGAATAGAAAATAGATATAGAGCGGAAAATATTGTTGTCTAACTTTAAAAAATGAAGTGAAATTCTTTTAAAAAGCTTTCATTAAAAAAGCGTAGTAAATGTTTGTACAATGTATCAATAAAGTATACAAAACAACTAATTTTAATATTTACTCAAATTTGTACTATTTTTATATCACTGTCTACTGAGTTTGTCAATATTAATTACATGTTAGTGATTACAGATAAAGAATAAAAAATGTATGAATTTTAGTAATATAAAGTAATAGTAAGTATTAGCAGGCTATTTACTTTAGATTTCTGGGATAGCAATTCACCCGAATATGATTAGTGTAAAACAGAAACGCCGGATGGGCCTCTGATTGAAAGAATAATTATATTGATTATATGAAAAAAAAATTAAAATGAATTATTTGATTTTTTATAAATTACTATCTCAAGTTCCAAGATCAATAAAAAATGTGGTTATCACAGAACAAAACATTCTAGCACAATTTACTCTTAAAACAGTATGATCATTTTCACTTCAAAGTCCACAGTATGTTCTATTGTTATTTTTCTGCATTTTAGCAAAGACGATTCACGTGATATTGACGATGGTGAAGAGGCCGCTGATGTTCTAAGTATAGCATCCTCTGGCACCATAGAACCTAGTACAGGGAGATGTATCACTGATGGTGTTTTTGGAAATAATTTCAACATGCAAAATAAAAGGGATATTACATTGAAAAAGAAAACATATAAGACTGCGGGGTTTACTCAAGTTCTGCCGTTTTTATGTAAATATTATTTACTTTCTCATTTCTGATTGATTGATCCACATAACTACAAATCTAATTACGTTTTCTCATCCATTTAATTCTGAGCAATGCGATATTGTACTATGTATACTTCGCCAACAGATTGATGATTTAAAAAATGGATTCCATTTAAATTGATAACATTTAATATAATTTTTATACCTAATCCTATTGCAAATCAGGCGATTAAGTACTTTATATTTTATCAAAACACTTTGTGCAAGTACACATGTTTATTTGACCAATTAGATCTACATTCTTATTTTCAGGACCACACTCTTACTTCCTTTATCCTTATTGCACCCGATTTCAAAAGAAATTGAGAGTTATTATATGCAATGTGTAGGTAGTACACATTGCATCTAATAACTTTAATATTTAGGTATATAAATATGAATGCTTGATTATGATTTTTCAGCATTCTTCATTCATTCAATCAAACTCAATCTCGATGCTATAGGGTCTACCAATAAGAACAAAATGTTTTAAAATTGATATAAAATGCAGTAAAGTCAATTAAAAAAATCTGAATGGTTTTATTAGATGGTACGTGTTGTACCATTTATAAATTAAACAAAATATCTTTTAATTGACCACCACGGCTTCTCTTGCACTGATTGATCCGGTGATGCTAATTTTAAATGACTCTGTGCAGCATTTTGGATGGTATGGCGACTATGGTGCAGCGAAAGTTGGTTTCGAGCTCATCAAGAGTCCTGGGTTTGTTGGTGTAAACTTGTGATTAAAATGGCCCCACAGAAAAAGTCATGTCGATGGCTTACTATTATGTAGAATACATTCAGTCTCCAATGTTTAAATTATGCGACGAATAGCGAGCTCAGAAGGAGCAGAATGACGAACATATTTTGTACAAGATAAGACAAACACTAGGGCAATGTGAAACGATTCATGATAAAATGACAAACCGTACTGATGACAACTGACAGCAGATGTCAAATTTTAACATTAAAATATGGCCACCACCATGAGCTATAAAAATCCCATCACCCCTATCGGTAAACCCTGTATAAGTATACGTCATGCAGGCCAGTAGCCAAGTAACCTATACCACTATCAGTATGCCAGTTGCTTTCGGATCTTCGCTAAGCGTTACGAGTGTTAGGAAACGGTTTTTAGTGATCATAATACGTGGTGATGAATGGTCGTTGACAATATTCACAAATTGAGGATACGTAGTTATTAGCTGTGGTTCTTAAAAGTCTTATTTTAAAGTAATAATTACACTTTAGTTAAATTAATTACAATTTAGTTACATTGATATTTTTGTCCTATTCTTTTCAGTGTCTGATGTCTTCAAAGTTCGAAAGGCTCTATTGACTCTTTTAGAAATTGTCAGTAGTCTCGGTACACCTAATTTAGATGGTGCCTTTGACAAATATATAACTGATTTATTGTGTTCAGTGCTGCCACCGCCGAGATTAGCACATCTCATTAAATTAGGACAAGGTACAATGAACAGATTTTGCTAAATAATTTACTTGCACTAATTACGCAAGGGTCTTTTAAAATAAACTAGACAAATCTAAAATATTTTTTCAGCTATTTTATTCGAAGACAAAATTCCTCCCAGTAAAAAAACTGAACCGAATGAAAGGCGAACAACTGCCAAGAATCAATTACAGCATGGCTTTCCATTTTTATTTACAACTCTTTTGGGCCCCAATTTTCTGCAAGGAGTTGATGATTTGTTTGAATTTTTACAACATCCCTTACTTAATAAACAGGTATGCCATTCATTTTATAAGTTAATATACCATACACATGACCACTGAACATTAAGTGAATATGTCGTTACGATATAATACTAGAAACATTTTCGCCTCATTGCCATATTCAATGATGAATAAATTATTTAGTTCCATTGTTAAGTAATATATCGTCGCCTTTCAGGCAAGTTACTAACCCAAAAAATTTAATTCTGAGAAATCGCAATTTGAAACTTTGGTGTCCAAGGAAAAATCTGTGTTTTGGATGTTTTATGTACACAACATAATTCTCTTATGTCTTTTTAATAAATTTCATTGGTAACTTTTTTATTCTGATACATTAAAAAATATCTGGATGATTTTTAATGAGGCAAGTTGGTTAAAATTTGCAAGCTAAAGGAGTTAGTGAAATGAAGGAAATATTGGTAATAATTATTTTAATGTTGTTAAAAATTCGTTTTTAATTCGTTAGAAATATTTTTTGACATGTTTTTTGGCATCCTAAACCACGATGATCAATATGAGCAAGAAGACAAATTGGCACATTTAAATAATTTTTTAGAACGACTAAAATCTTAAAAAATAAAATATAGAGAGAAAAAAAGGTTGCTTACTTCTGCAGGGGAGAAACTAAGTGGGGGGAGTCTGAACCGCAAGGCCGCGCCCCCCTCGCTTCTCCCCTGCAGAAGTAAGCAACCATTTTATTGTTTTCTATTTATTTTTTTTAATGATTTTAGTCGTTCTGAAAAATTCTTTTAATGTGCCAATATGTCTTCTTTCTCATACTGATCATCGTGGTTTCGGATGTGACATGGTTTAAAGAACAACCTGTTTGTATAATAATGTAAAGTCACATACTAAAAAATAAATAATTTGAATTTATGCAACTTCAGTTTAGCAATTAAGTTACCTTGGTGACCCTTGCCTCTTAAAGAACATAATTTTACGCTTTGAATGGCATATTTAACTCAAAACTCTCATCTCTCATTTTTAGGGTTAGCGACTTTTGTCTGAACGGCGAAAATATAATATTTTGCAAGAAACATATGTAGATCCTTTGGTTTTGGGTTCGAGTACCGGCAAGGTCAACATGAAATTATTTCAAGATTGGTTTTAACCTGCAATACTCGATAGTTCCTGATCCTCAATTACAATGGCGAGTTAATAAAGTTATCTTAAATTGTCTATAAGGTAAAATCAAATTTTCTGTACACACGGGTGTATATTTGTATGAAAACTTGAAGTACCTTCATCAATAACCTGTAATCAAACAGGTTTCAAAATAATTTCATATTTTACTTTATAGACATTTGAAGATAACTCTGTTAACTTCCCATAGTAATTCGGGCCCTGGACTGTCATTTGGATGGAACATTTAATTTATTTATTCAGATATTTAGAACATTACAAAAAAAAGACCCAATTCATTCTAAATACAATAATAGATCACAAATTACAGTAGATAGTTATGTTATTAAAATAATATAACAAAATGTAAAAAGAAAAATTAAAAGTTAGAAAGTGCTTTCCTAAGGGAAGGCCCACTGTCGTGAAATATGTCGACATCCGAGGCGATGCGATTAAGTAGCAAGATTGCTCTACCAACCGGCAATAACCATTGGCAGGTTGGTTATGCATCGCGGTAGGTAAAACAATCGATGCTGTCTTTGTCGAAGATAGTTATCAGGTACGAACAGACCTACATCCATCAGAATTTCTGAGTTATGTATGCAACCACCGATCACCTGGAAAAAGTGAACACCCAAATGAACGTCCCTCCTCCTCCATAATTACTGATAGCCTAGCATCCCCAGTAAAAAGTCGGTTTGGAAGAGCCAAGGATAATATCCACACTCTTTTAGATACAGATAGCGCAGAAATTTTTTCTGCACTCTCTCCACCATCAAAGAGCATCGAGTCTCATGTGGCGACCAAATAATGGAACCAAACTCCAAACGACTTCTTACCAAAGAATTATACAATGTCCTCATAATATGAGTGTTAGAAAAGATCTTGGCATTTCTAAGAACAAAACCAAGCATTTTAAGGGAGTCATTACATAGATTAACTATATGAAGATTATTAGATTGAAGATCTTACCCCCGCATCATAAATCAATAATTTAAACAAAGGGATGATGACATTACAGTCACATCGCCTCTCACAATTGAAATTAAACCTAATATAAATATAATAATACTAAATACTTTTAATTGGTTTAAAGCTGCATGCCTAATGAAGCATTATTTGTTTTAAGGAGAATAAAATATGCAATAGACAAACTCTTCACTAATGGATTTAATATGTTTTCATTACAGTTAGTTTACAACCTTCTGGATATATTGCTTGCAGAGCTATTTCCTGAACTTGAAATCGTTACTTAAATATTTGTTTTATTAATATCAATCAGCAATCATAATATAATGGTTATTTTTTATTACTTTAACCACTGTATACATACATATTATTATAATACTTGCATTTTAAAATTGTGATTTAAAAAATGCTGATAGGCAATCAATCGTGTGGTTTTCATTAAGGAAATATAATTATTTGAGCGAAGTGAACATTAAATTTTATAACATGTAATATTTACTAAATGTACCAAACTTTCATGGAACTATCAGCTATATATATATTTTTTCAATTATTTGTGATTCTTATATTTCCAATGAGTATGCTCCTTGCATGTTATTTTTTGTACTACATTTTTAGTATTTTTATATTAATATACATATCTCGAAGTAAGGTTCATTTGTTATTATATATTTTGTTAAAGTTTATTTTAGTATCGACTTAATGAGTCAATAGATGATTAAACAGAAATAAGTTAATAACATTGATAAAACTTTATGATATTCTATATTCCAATAGAATAGTGATTTTAAACAATTTGTGAAATCTAACTTATGAAAACAAACAAATAAATTACCAGTTTAAACAGCAATTGTCAACATGCTACCATGATAACACGAATGTTAGTTTTTCTCTCCTTCATAATCTGAAAACAATTTTTCATAAATGAACTGATTTATCAATGAGGAGCAATATTTATAAACTGTGTGTACATTATTATTAAATTATATAGTGGCCCATCAAATAGTAGAAAACCTTTTAAAAATGTGATAGGATAAAATTAATCAATATTCTTAATTTATTCAAAACTTCATAATGATAAATAGCATTTATCTGACACAAAACCTTAAGGGAATTATGTTAGAATAACTCTCCTTTTTTTCCTCTTAGCAATCTATCCTAATAAGAAGAATGATAGGACTTTCCAAAGGTTGCTTAAAATAAATGTATTATAATATCGCGGGGTAATAATCGTATAACAACTACATAACTGTAAAATCAGCGTTTTTGAGTAAACCACTAAAACTCTTTTATTCCTCCTCCATGCATGCTAAAAATAGACAAGTCATGCATTCAATCATGATAATATGAATCTAATGCATTACGACTTGTCTATTTGTAGCATTCATGGAGGAAGGTACAAAGGGTTGTTTTTAGTGGCTAATTAAAAAATGCTGATTTTGAAGTTACCTGGTTATAACTACCCTACAATATTTTATGGAACTTTACAAATTCAGCAAATATGTTTTTCACAAATCCATAGAAGTATAAATGTAATAAAAAAATGTCAAAATGCAGGTGCCTACTTTTTTCTTAGACTTTTTACAATATTAAAAATAAAATCAGTTTGAAGTTGAAAGCCCTGCTCTACCACAACTTGTTTCCTATTTTCTAACACGTTTATTTACAACAAAAAAAAATAGGCCCAAAATTTAAACATTTGGGTAAATCATAAGAACGCAGATATTCCTTTTTTAATTCATAAAAAAAGTTAGGCCTATTATTAATTGGATTCAACTGTTTATTTAATCTAAGTTTTGTGTTGTAGTAAAAATTTTTGAATTCGAAAAAAGCTTTTTTTGAAATAATGCTTTCAAAAATATATTTTTAGGTACTTCATTTTGGCATCCAAGTGATACTAACAATTTGTATATTTATCTCAGAGTAAAAAAAAAAAAACTCATTAGTTCAAATCTTTTCCTAGTTACAATGTACAAATAAAAACATTTAAAAATCAGCATTGTTTATATGATCAATTGAATATGCACCTCATATTATCATAGTTGTTAAGCATAATATGATAAAACATAATATGTATGTTATCGTCGCCTTAATTTAAAAACAATACAAGCTATTTTTTTCTTTATTATAATACTTGATCGCCATCCTTAGCTCTACCGAGCGCTGCATTTTGACTTGTGTACAAGGTCCCAAAACAGCTTTCGCGGAAACGCCTGTCCTCACGCTCCAGATGACCGGAGAAGACTGAGACCCAGCATTTATTAACTGACTTCCCCCACTACCATTTCCAACCGGTCCACACGCGCTCCGACGTACAGTCACGTCAAAAAAATCACTGACATTACTTTCCGAACACCATGTATACCTTAAAAGCAAAATACAATCCTCCTTAGAACAGAACAGGAGCGCCCTCACTAGGGAGGACTCTTAAATTAATTTTGTATAAAATAATATTTCTTATAGTAGGTACCTATCAGAATTTAAAAAATAAAAATATGTATATGGTTAAAAAAAAAACACTAAAGTTTGATACAAAATTAATGATTTATGAAGTTTTCATAGGTATTGATAATTTTTGTAGATCTTGATAAAGCTCTATAGTTAATGATTTTGATAAAAATATAGTAGAACTCTGTTTATCCAAACTCCAGTCATCTGCATTGTCATATATCCGGTTCGTTACCAGGATTTAAAAAAAAGAATGTTTTAATAACAAATAAAAAAGGACACTGAGCGGTTTCTTTTTCTGGACATATTTAAGTAAGTTCGAAATGTGATTCCAATTTCCTGTATTATTTCTAAACCAATGAAAAAAATATCTTATCGTAAATTTTGCATTTTCTTTCAAAAACTCGCCTTTTAACTCGCTTTTTAATTTAATGGTTAATCCAATTATCTGGATTTCTGCATATCCGAATAACATTTGGCACTCATGAATCCAGATAATTGTAGTTTTACTGTATCACTAAAATTTCTTTGTTTAGTTTTACTTTGTTTAATTTGACCAACGAGCGCTTTTACCCAACTAGGCCTGAAGATGCCTACTTAGGTGAAAGCGCTTACCATGGAATTTTATTGATATTTATATCAAAATCATTAGGTTTATTGTCTCCTGTAAAGTTATTATTTAGTATCTTACGTTGTATTCAAATTAAAGCGATGTTGCGTTTATAGAATCCTTTTACCAATACGCTTTATTTATCTTTAAACTGCATTTAATTTATTTGATTTAGAAAAAAATTACAAAACTAGATCTTTTTGTGAAAGTGTTTAAGTTTTGAGACCAAACATATCAGTCGACTTTATTTCACATTGATTCGATGCCATTTATTGCATAAAAACTGAATTCTAAAAATGTATGTAGATTAAACCTCTACAAATGCTGTATTCTTTTTACATTGTTTTTTGTTTATTGTTGGTAAAATGGTCAATACAAATATGAAATCTGATTTTTCAAAGCAGTTATTATAAGTAAAATAAGTACAAAACTTTTAGTTGTATATTACGTCGTTTAAATTTTTTATAAAATAGATGTTTATATTTTTCTGTAAATACTATCCAGTGCCAAATCCGTCCTTTTATTTGGGATTTTGATTTTTGTTTTATGTATGTATTTCAGTATTTAATCAAATCCATGGGTTTTATGTTTGTAAATTTACTATACATATCTGTGTATCTTTGTGTAAAAAAAATATGTAGCTAAATTTTGTCTGAATATATACGATAATTGGTGTGACGTTTCATCTGCAACATTCTATTGTAACTAATTGATGTCTTGTTTGTATGTTAAAAATAAGCATTTCAATAGAATTTTGCATTAAAATTTGCCTAGCAGTCATTTTGTGATACTTTTAAAGTTCTAAAGATTTATATAAACTAAGAACAGCATAATTTATTTTCTGGGCCATCTATCATTCAGTTTGTTACAAAATCTTATTTAATATTTGAAATAATTATTTTGTAATTTATATATATATATTTGAAGCACTAACTTTGTGGTTATTCTTTATAATAAAATAAATAATCACATTATGCTTCCCACCCTTACAAGACAAAAATACTTGATTTATTAGCTTCATACGCAGCATAATATTATTGAGTAAACATTGATAAAACAAAATTAGATAGAATTCTTTAGTTAAGTAAGTATACCTTGATAAAGAAGCTTGTATAGCTTTGAAAAAAAAAGTTGTTAAATACCACTTTGTTTTTATTTATTTTATTATAATTATTTTGTTTTTTAAATAAAACGGTTTACTTTGAATGTGCTTTTACTACAAAATATACAATTAGTTACAAAAGTATGATAAAAAGATGTAGGCTTATAAAAATATAAATAAAATATACAAAATATTTATTTTTACTGTCTCGTTTTTCTTTATTCCCCCTACATGTTAATAACTTCAATCATAATGAAATTCTAATATGTATTGAACTGGGTTGTGGTGCAGTAGTCAAGGATTTGAGGTTTGAACCCTGCTCTACATGAACTGATTTGTTTGTCTACTTTGAACTTGATAGTTTGAATCCCAACCTCCTCCAAGTACTGCCGAACGGTAGCTACAGTATGTGGGCGGGCATTATCCTGCATGAGGATGAAGTTTTCTCCAATAAAACCGCCGTAGGGAACAACATGGTCTTCCAGAATCTCTTCGACGTATTGATTAGCTGTCAAACCCCCTGCCCGACCGCCGGTTTCAATAAAAACCAGTTCGGTTTTTGCCTCTATGAAATGCCGGCCCAAACCATTGTAGAACCTCCTCCAAAAGCCACATTTTCTTGAATGCAGCATTGTTCAAAACGTTCTCCAGGCCTCCTGTAGACTCGTCTTCTTCTATCTGCCATGTAAGAAAATTCTGCTTTCGTCTGAGAAGAGGACAGAGCTCCATTTGTCAAACGTCCAATCAACATGCTCTCTGGGGAAGCGAAGTCGGGCTGCTCGGTAGGCTGGGGTCAATTTTGGGCCAGTAGCTGGCCTTTTCGGCGTAAGGTTGGCAGCCTTGAGTCATTTCCTGACTATCCACCCACCGACAGATACTCTTCTTGTTTCTCTGAGCTCTCGTTGGACTTGAACGCCGGTGAGAGCCCGAATCCTCAGCGCAGTACTGACAATGAATCAGTCATCTCCCTCCGAAGTGCACCGTTTTCGGCCAGAACCGTGTCATCATTGAAATTTAACAGTCTCTTGGTATCGCTGGTAAACTCTTAATACAGCAGACTGACTCGTGTTCAGCGCACGAGTGACTTCACGTTAGCTCTGGCCTTGTTGCAATAGCGCAACCAACAAGTTGTATCTATTTCCAGGTAATATTTCTGTTTGTTGATAAGGGAGAAAGGTATCGGTTGATGTTTGACGATTAACTGATAAGGGTTGGTCAGGTAGGTAAGCTTTTATAGGGAGCCGCTAATGAGTGCTACTGTAAACAAGCTCAAAAGGGGTGTTTACTAATCACAACACTTTGTAGGATTATGTGTGTGGGTATTGTCACCATATTACAAATTGTTTAAAAGCCAATACTTTTAACTTAAAGATATTAAAAATGAAAATAGAATATGAGCTTTAGATTTTTCACTCATCACTTTTGAACGCAAGCATGCAGCTTGAGTGGATTATTTTGCTCACGAGTGTATATATATATTTACACCTAAATTTTAATATCTTTTTCCACGTAATGAGGAAGTTCAGCGCTACGGGAAATAGGATATCAAAAAAATATGCATAAAAAATGTATGCGGTCAGAATTAGAGCATTCAATTGTACGCCGAAGTTTCATGAAAATGTACGAAAAAAATAATAAAAATGAACCACTTTGCATGACGTCACTAGTTCTTCTGAATCAACTAATGAGAAGAGAGTTGTGATAGATTTCTGGTTTACGGTAAGTCAACTGACAAATCAGCAGAACTCATCGAGCAGATGGGGAAGAGAACTTGAGACATCACGCACATAAAAAAATCAAGATAATGCGTTATATTATAATATTTTGTATAATAACTTTGTTTAAATCGCGTCACAACATGTTCAATTACAATGCCGAACTTCCAGGATTGTGTTCAAGTTCTTTTGGCATTCGTCATACTTGTCTCAATCACACTTTTGTATTAATAAACTAATGATCCTCGTGTTCTTGGTAACAGTATTCTCAAAGTTATGTTTTACATTTTGAAATCTACCGCCGCGCACGCTGATACAGAATACGTCACATTTTAATGTGATGGATAACATGTTGCACAACTTAACGATTGCTAATAGTTTTATGCTTTCCGAAATGCTCAACGCGCCTAACTTCAGTCTAGTAAACAGAGTGAAATGGATCGGAAGGAGTTGCGTGTTCTGTGTTCTGAGGTGTCCGCTTTCGTAAAAAAATAACTTTAAAAATAATTTCTCAGAAATGTTTTTCTCAAAGACAAATTATGAAGAATTTAGAAGCCAGTTCGTGTGTGATCAGTGAGCTTAAGTGTGACGAGAGTCAAAATGAAATCACGGGATGTCAAGGGCGCGATGAAAATCTCTTCGAATACAATAATATTTTGACTTGTAATTCTCAGCTTGTAAAAAGTTTTAACATTTTAAAAGATCCTTCAAGCAGTGTTAGTTCTCGAAATCCTTATTATAAAAAAGTTCTATTTGGAGATAAATCACAAATGAATCATTGTAATGGCACGAACGATACAAAAGAATTCGATTCCATTTGTGTCGCGCGTAAAGGTAGTCTGGATGACATCAAGGATGAAAAGCATTGTTTGAATAATTACAAAACATGGCCCGAAAGGGTTGAAAAGACAAAGGAAATCCTCAGTGAGTTGAAATCGCCGCAAGATTCTGTAAACATCCACATAAACAACGGTTTTGATTTGGTTGATAAAGATAAAAATAACACCTGTCAAAATGAGAGGACACCAGTGAACGAACCGAATAGTAAACATGTCAGAGGCTGTCTGGATATGAGTAATAACAGAGGTTGTGCTCAGGGGACGATGAAGTTGAATCAAGCCCTGGACAACATATCTTTAGCTTATAATCCCATAACCAAGCAGCTTCATTTCGTAACTCCGAAGGTTCTAGACAGGAACAAAGTATCACCGCAAGCTTCGAATCTCAGTGAATGTGAATCTAAGAAGGGTAGTTTCAGTGACGAAGGTAATTATTCGTTAAGTAATGGTGAAAAAAGTGATAGCCTGTCGAGTGAATCTCCCAGAAGTACTCTCATTAGGTCCGGACATCAGCGAGGCGCGGACGGAGGAAGCTTCTCCAGCACGATATCCAGCCTGTCTGAGTGTTCCCTGTCGGGAAGTTGTGTCGGCAAAGATGACCCGAGTTTGAAGGCCGAATCTCAGAAGTGTATTGCCAAAACTGATTCTGTTAAAGTGAAGAAGAAGGGCCTTTCTGGATTCTTTAGCAGGTAAAAATTTACATTCTCTACTGTATTTGTTCAAATCTATTGTAGCGCGTATGTGTAAAAACAACTAATTTACGGGAGAGGAAAAGATGACGCTTTGAAAAGCTAATAAAAATATTATATAAGCAGAAAGTATAATAAATGACAATGAACTTCCACCCGGAATTTTGACTGACGAACTTGTACGTTTTACTTAAATATGGGTAGCTAATGTTAATATTTTTTATTATTGTTGTCAATACTAAAAATACATACATATTATTTCAAAAACATTTAGTCATTTAATACAAAATTAGAGCATTTCATATATAAAAAAAACAATTGACATGAGCTGTTTAACTCTACTGTTGTACATTTTGTTTTTTATATGTACCTAATACTGTAACTGGTTATACTTTTATTCATATGTAGAATTTTAGTTATGATTTTAGGGGTAAAACTCGTATAAAAATATCTGTAAATACATAGAATTAAGAATAGTCCAGAAACCGCATACGCACATCAAACAGAAGGCGACTCAACTACTCATAAATGAGTAGGTTTACGTTTTGACCCATTAGTTTCTTTGTAGACGTCGCTCAGTACGCAACTCCTGATTTGAATTCAACTATGCCGTGCTGTGTCCTTTTAAAGTGAAGAAATACTGCTAGAATCTTAAAGAAACAGGATACAATCACATTTCACGTGTAATTAGCTAATGAATGTGTATATAACAAATGCATTACTTAAAAAAATAATTATTTTTCCATCTGCCAGATTGTCGAAAAAACAAAATGAAAATTTCGTTAGTGTTGCCAGGGTAGTAAATTTTTTTACCCTTTGCTCATCTAATGAGAGAATTAATGAAAATTGAATCTCGAATTAAACAACTCTGTGGTGGACGTTTGACCGGCATTATCTTCAAAACATCAAATATTATTTGACTTGATATAAAAATATCCGTTTCATGTAAAATAAAATTTGTTTTATATTTTAAGCTCAAAGTTCATTAATTCAATTACTCTTATTAAATGACCCTTAACTTATCTACTCTGTTGTGTCAATCAATGTTTCCGCGTGCACAATAAACTTTTAGAGAAATTAACAGATTGCTTTTTTTACCTTACATTTGTGTTATGATTATATTCTTCGCGATCTGGCAATATTACCCGGTGACTTCAAGTATGCGCGCGGCGAAAGTGTGTAAAAGCGAAAATGCGAAAGGGGGGAATTATTGGACACAGTCCGATGTATTCACATATGATTCTACGCTCCTTCTGGACTATTCTTAATTCTATGTATAAATAGTATTTTTACTATTCAAATGTGTATTTTAAATACTTCATAAGTACTTAAACATATAAGTACTTATAATTGACTTATTTACCACTCATCTTATTTTAAAAATTGCATCTTGATTTAAAACGTTGGATTTCTGCTAACCAAAGTCTTCTCCATGCTAGTCTTCCTTCTCTCAATAAGTACTATCAAGGTTTTACCAGGGTCCTACTATCCTGCAAAAAGTATTTTGGTATTTATAGCTTTTGTCATTTTGTTCTGTAGTTAAATTTATTTAGTGCAGGTACCCTCCCACTAGAACATGATTGTAAAATTTGTTTGGTTATTTCCTTGATAATTTTAATATTTTGTAGTTTGTCTATTCATGGACCTAATGATAATTTCAAATTGTGCGCATTGTGTATGTATGAATAATGCTTTATATCGTTATTTTACTTACTTTCATAATAAGTCTACTTTTTGTATGAATATTCTAGTTTGTATCGTTTCTCACCATTTTAAGTATTGTGTGTGGCAATCAGGCAGAACACTTATGGCTTATGGTCTACTTACTGATGGGCGAATCACCATTTATGAGGAGTATCTTATGACTTTTAAAATTATTTTTTACTCGTCAAAGTGATTATGTACGTAATTAAATTTTCTCTGATCGTGTATTTATTTTATTGGTATAATGATTAGTTTTATTGACTGATAATATTTTAGCTCAACACGGGTCGAACCTAAAGACCCGGCGTATATTTACTCAACTTCTCACCCTGGAATAAATGTTTTTCTTATTTTTTTCGAAATATATTATTTTCTTAAAAAGTGCTATGAAAAACTACTTTGTGCCGAAAAGTATATTATATCCTTTTTTATTACCGTACATGGCACAGATACCTTTTATAAACATGAAAATAAATACATTTAACATTACAGTGTTATATTACAAAATTATGAAATAATACAAGAACACTATATTTTTACGTTACAATATGTTGAGTTTGTCCAAATGTTTGTTGACAAAATACTGGATTTCACTCCAAGAATCGAAGAAAAATGGATTTTTAAACATAGACAAAATAGTGAATGTTACACATAGTGCCTGCCAGTGGACCAAGTAAACATACAAATTTCGTTTTTGTAAAGCACACTATAATGATTTACACTTAGATTTCGTTCTAGCTCGACTTAAGACTTCTGAGTTTGTTATCAGGTCTGTCCAAGATATTTTAAGAATTCTGCGATTCAACCACATCTCAAAAGTCTCCAGCCTATTCATAGTGTTCACCATAGTATCCAAGTCTTGCAACCATACAACAATACAGACCACACATAACATTTTACCAATCTCTGCCTTATTTTCAAGTTTAGATTAGCATTGCAGAAGAGGGACTTCATTTGATTAAAAGTAGCTCTTACTGTCTCAATTCTGCATAAATAATAAATAAGTATTACCTAAATATTCGTCTCCCATATATTTTTTTTAATTAAAAGACATTTCAGGGTCTGAGATCTAATCATGATTATTTTAGTATGTATACGAGTATATATTATGTAGTAAAAATACTACCGCGACGTTTAAATTCATTATTTGAATTATAAAACTCACCATGATTTTAAAATTTACACTAACTTTTTTTACTTTCTCGCCATTTTTGAAATTGTTTGCCTATTGTTTATTTTAAATACTTAAGTACACCGCAAGACAAAAAAAATTACGAGTTTACCTGCTACCGCGCCCCTTGACTTTACTGAACCCTTTTTCTAAGAAATCCTTTATCGATACCTCTTTCTTTTGTTTAATAAATTAAGGACACTATGTGTCACCTTTCTACAATATTTACATTTTAAAATGTCTCAACAGTCTTGTTTTACCCGCGTTTGAGTGAACATAACACAACAATCATGGAAAGTGCAAAGCAAATGTCGATTGCGATAAAATCCAAAATAATCACATTGTCGCAAGAAAACATATCTAATTGTGAAATATCTCGTCGAGTTGGGTATTCAGAAGGTGCAGTGAGGTTTTTATTAAAAAAAATCCAAGAAACTGGATCCATAGAACGGAAAAAAGGAAGCGGACGGGGGCGCGTGACATCTGCCCGAGATGATCGCTTAATAAAAAAAATTGTTATGCGCGATCGATTTTTAACGGCACCTGAAATACACGCAGAGGTGCAGTCTACCAGCACATCAACATTTTCAGTAAAAACAGTGTCCAGGCGGCTGTTGGAGCATGGTTTCCAAGCACGGAGTCCCGCAAAGAAACCATTACTCACGGACAAAATGAAGAAGGCTAGACTGGATTGGGCGAAAGAGCACCAGAATTGGACCTTGGAGGATTGGCAAAATGTTGTTTTCTCTGATGAATTAAAATTCAACCTTTTTGGTCCAGACGGCAGAAAGATAGTTCGACGAAAACGTGGGGAAAGATATCATCCGTCGTGCGTCACTCGAACCGTTAAACATTCACCCTACGTGATGATTTGGGGGTGCATGACAGCATACGGTTTAGGACCTCTAAATTTTGTACAGGGTACGATGAATGCCATTCAGTACAAAAAAGTGTTAAAAAAACATATTATTCCAACAATCGAGGACATTACGCAGTATACCGCGGACCCAATTTTTCAGGACGATTCTGCGCCGTGCCATAGAGCCCGCACTGTGAGTACAAATATATATATTTTTAAATGCATTTTGTGACCACATGATAAATAATTTATTGTTTTTTTATAGATCAATGAATTCAAGGAGAAAATTGGCTTAAAATCGTTGACGTGGCCCGGGAATAGCCCTGATTTGAACCCGATAGAAAATTTATGGGCGATTATGAAAAAAAAAGTCGGGAAAAAAAAATCAAAAAACATTGAGGAATTAAAAAAAAACTTAATTCAAGTTTGGGAAGAAGAAATAACATCAGAAATTTTAGATTCGCTTTACGCTTCTCTAAATAATAGAATTTTACATGTTATAAAAAATAAAGGTGAATTCACTAAGTACTAAATATTTTTAAATGTTATAAATATGTTTAAATGTAAAATACTTTAATTTAAAATAAAGCGATAAGAACCTACTTCTTAAATATGAATTAAAAAATAACATGTCTTTTATTATTCCATCACAAACACTCGACCATAAATGAACCGTTATGGGTCTCTAAGGTTCGGGTAATCTGATACTTGATATATAATGGCAATTTCTAAGTACAATTCATGAGTAAGATTTTTTATTTTAACCTTGAAATAACGAGTAGTCATCACATATGTCAAACAATATAAAAAAAACTAATTAAATATCAAGAATAATTCATTATATGTCAATTTTAGTTTTTTTTGAGAACTCGTAAATTTATTTGTCTTGCGGTGTAGGTACAAAAAATCTTCAATACCGACACTATAAACAAAAATCGAAGGTGCACGGCAGGTGTTTTTTTTTTCCTTTATTAGGGCCTTCTACCAAAACTTGATAACATCGGCCAAAAACAATTTACACCAATAAACATAAGAAAAACATAAACAGAAAGGAATAACAATATAGATACAAACAATAGACAACAAAAATATAAGTACAAGAATAACATCAAAATATCAATTGTAATAATAAACACATATCCAAACCACCAAAAATTTCAACATAAACAGAAAAACTCACCAAAACCTGATAGTGCCTATTTAACAGAAAAGAGAAACTTACACTAAAATTAAAAGGAAGATAGAAATTAATTACTAGAAAAATTGCAACAAAATATTAACAAACATAATCTTATATTAATGATAAATTATAACTATTAAAAATAAAATTTAAAATTAAACGCCGGAAGTAATAATGACGTTAAAATATTTTACATAAACCTAAAAATGTAAGATAAATTTATTGTAAAAAGAACACGGCAGGTGTTAAGTGTATCTATAGAATTTTATGCATCCCAGTAGGTAGATAGCTAACTATATAATATATAGCTAGCTAATCTTCCACGTTTTCAGATTGTTGCTTGTTGTATTGTTGTTTTGGTTAAAGTCCACGTTTTACCATTTCCACCTGCTCAGGGCGATTGACCACTGACCACCTGTGTATGGCGAGTACGCAGTACGTAGCCACTAAACAGGTAACCTACCTTTTACCTATACACAACGCAGGTTACTTCGACTGTCAAGTAACAACCGCGTGTAAAAAGGATCTCACGTAATAAGAACTGATCACAAAAATACGCCTTATTTTATTTCATATTTTATTTATACTTTTACAGTGTTTGTATTCTTTTTTTTTTCAGAATAATGTTCCCTCACTGGGGTGTCCCGTGCCGAGTAATAATAAACAATAATAAATAGTTTAGATGTAGTTTGAGACAAATAGTTTTATTTGTTCAATATTTAACAGAACCTTCCATTAAAATTAAAATATGGAGATAAATTTACCATATTCTTGGCTAAGATCGTGATTTATACGAGTATCCTTAATGAAATATTAAAATAAATAAATTAGTCAAATTTAGCCAACAATATTTTGAGTTTCTACAAATTTTTGTCGACAAGGACTGGATTTAACTCCCTAGGAAGCTGTTAATATTCATATATTAGGTGCGTTGTGTCAAAATAAATATTGCTAATAAAAATATTAGTCTATTCTGTAGGCATAATTATTATGTGGATAAATTGTTGTTAAAATTAATATGTATTTAAAATTCTAAGTACATAGTGAAATTGAATCTGCGCTACTCAAACTCAATGTTTTTTACTGTAGTAAAATTATCATTGTATGACATTTCTTGGTGGAACTGCATTTTAATTATAATAATAAAAATACGTATATAGTTTTATTCCACTTTTATTTATAATTTTTACCAGTGACCGGGTTTCGTCGTGACCGGCATCGTCACACTGGTGGGAAACTAAACAAATTTCTGTTATATACAAGTGCAAGCAGGGGTTGTTAATCATGAATTATGGGAATAAAAGAGTTTAAATTAAAATAATTTAAGTATAAAGTAATAACAATTGTATGAATTGAAGTTTTGTTTGAATCTATATAATGAAAACAGATGTAAATTATATAATTTTAGGAAGTTTTATAGTAAAAAATGTATTTTAAATTTATGTATTTAAATTTTATTAAAACTATAACAGGGGCCGCTGGTTGGTAAATCCTTCGACAGCCATGTCCCCGGACCCGGGGGTCATTAAGATATTCTCCGAAAACTTACTACTTGTAATATCTTTAAAATTACGAACAAACGTAAAAACAGATTTACCAGTTGAATTCAAAGGTTTACATAAATCACTCTATTGCTGTTTCATGTATCATCATATGTGTGACTTGTCGATATATCAATCGACCCAATATCTTTTTTTGCCAAAAGACTATACGCATACGATTAGAGATAGGTGTACCTATATTAGTTGTTATTGAATTGTCGCCATGAAAAAACACGTCGTAATAAATGTGAATAATGTTGCTATGCTTAGCGGTTTAAACAAAGAGTATTTTATTTAATACCCACACAAAACCACATATGTAAGTAATGCGCATTAACCATATTACGTGTAGGTTCTTACACATTTAAAAAATCTGGAACGTGTGAATCGGTTTTTTTCTTCATGATAATAAATAGTTAACATTTGTTAAATAGATAAATAGTCATCTTTAGCAATCGATCAGATGGCTTCGTAATCGTATCTTGAAAGTATTAGGTACAAATTCTCCCATTTCTCTTAACAAAGATGGTGAAGTCAAAATGAATTGAAATTGAGTTTTCCAAGTAGGTTATGTTCGTCTTGAAATAATGAATTATTCATGTTCGCGTGCGATTGTAATATTATCCTATTGATTGTTTTGTCGGTAGTTGTGTCGATATAAATAACGTTTGTAACTTATTATAGGGATTTGAATTTACTTTACTGGGTACTTATTTGAAAATGGGGCGATAATTAAAATGCCGAATAATAAATTAATTATTTTTAAAAATCAGCGGAAATCACTAAGGCAAAACAAAAGTTGCTACTGCGCCATCCAGAATTTGCACCTTATTCTGAGTTAAGCAAGTAGTGTAACTTCCCTCGGTAAAACCAATGATTACTATCTTACTTTACTTCTCTGTTTACTATAAAATACTAGCAATAATTTTGGCCTTGAAATCATCTGGGAAAAGACCCAAATTAAGATAATTGACCGGAAAAATGAGAATAGACCGGAAATAACTCAAATTGGAAATTGCTAGGTCGTTAATGGGTATTTTTATCTAGGCTCAATGACAGTAATCAGAGGAGGGTGCGTTGCTGAAATCGAGAGAAGAAATGCCATGGCTCGCTCTGCGATGGAGAAATTGATAAAAGTTTGGCAACCACGCAGTATCACCAAGTCTACCAAAATAAAAATGGTCAGAACTCTTATTTTTCCTATATTCTTGTATGCCGCAGAAACGTGGACCCTGAAAAAAAGAGAACGCAGAAAGATAGACGCTTTTAAAATGCAGTGCTGGCGTAGAATGCTGCGGATACCATGGACTAATGTCTCTATAATCCGAGAACTGCGTCTTTCTTCCCCTGTACAAATCAGTATTCTCGGGTACTTCGGCCGCGTTACGAGATGAAGAGACAGTATGAAAAGATCAGTGGTACAATGACGAGTAGAGGAAACTCGAACAGATGGACAGACTTGGTGACAGAAGCGACTGGCGTGCCTCTTCAGGAGGCCTCCAGAAGCGCTGAAGATAGAAACGGTTGGAGGCGGATCGTAACGACGTGCTTCCCTCCTGCCCATGTGACCGCGACTGATCTGCCAATAGCAAACGACTAAGAAGATCTTACTTTAAAGGCAAGTAAGGTAATCATTGAACACATTATACTTGTCTTTTAATACTAAACTTATTAAAAGTTAAACATATGTACATCAAACATGTATTATGTATAATTATTTTTATCTCTCGATGTGTTTACTGTTAATTGCAAAAATGATTTAACCAGTTCAAATATAGGCGTGAATAAAGCCGGTAAATTACGAACAAATGATTAATATCCCAGTAGCAAATTGGATTTTTTAGATTGACCGAAGCAAAAAATTGATAACCTTTTTGTGCGCATTCGCCCGAAGCTAGCGAACGAGACTTTTCTCCGCGGACATTCTCGTATCGTATTTCTCATAGCCAGCAAAATATTTATACACGTCGTTATTGTAGGTTCTCCTTTGTTCTTGTTCAGTGCCCTGTAACTTAAGTTCTGGTCATAAATCTGACTTAAAACGCAGGAAATTCAACTGCCCTAAAAAGGTTGTCGCCCTTTTGTGTAAGTCTGTTTTCTGTCTTAATGATTAAGTACATAGTACCTACCTAATGGCAAGATAGTTGTATCATTATAAGAATGCTTACTTAATTCTAACTCAAAGAATAACTGTTCCTGTCCATTGACTAAGCCCTGAATGTTAAACAGAAGACGTATTTGTAAAGAAAAATGGGATAAAAAATCGCTAAGAAAACGAATGATAAGAAACCAAGTTACCAAAGTATTTCCAAAACGTGTAAACTGCTGCCTACACTTGTACCTACTACCTATATATAACCTGTATATACCTATGCAATAAGTAAATAATCTGGGAAAAGCTCCAGTGCCTCGATTATGAACGCTATCTTCATCTGTATATATCGAGACGGTATACTTAACTTCTGTACTATCTGTATCTTACGTCGGTATATTCTTCCCACTTGTCATATCGACATCATATGATCGAAACAAGCCAATGGAATGACTGCAAATAATTAGTCCGCGTTCCTTACGTCATTAACATTTAAAATAGTTCTCATTTATATTGTAAATAGGCTTCTGTAATAAAAAGTGGTCACTTCAAAGCGATTATAAACTCCAATAAATCCCAATTCAAGCAAAAAATGCTCGCTTGAACGTGAATTTTGCATGACTTTTGGAAATCACCTAGACGGTACGCTTAACGAACGTCTGTGTGTATCTACCGATCGACTACAAAGCCGGCTCCTTTAACGTCTCGATACATACACTCGGAAAGATAGTAAAACAGATGGAAAAAATATAATAACTAAATTATTTTTTAGAGTGGTAACTTTTTGACGCATATAATCTGTCTGGCGCCTAGATACTCTTATTTATTAATAGGATAGAACCTAGCGACATTATTTTCACATCTAGGCGTTTGTTTTATTAAAGTGACAGTTATGTCGGAATTTAATTCGACTTCAAATCTTACTTATTTCTCTCTCACATTTTTAATAGGCTTTTAAGTAAAAAAGTGCCAACCTCAAAACGATTAAAAATTTCAATAAATCATAATCAAAGGAAAAATTTCTCTGTGGAACAAAATTTTTGACACTTTTAATGTGTAGATAAACGTATCGAGGGGTTCTAGACCCGTCGGTATAAAATTATGTACTTCCATCAAAACTTGATGGTACCGATGGGTATCGGTACTATACCTTTGTAGTCGGTCGGGAGACTTTTATCTTCAACTATGACGTCATACTGAAGCTATGTCATTTTAGAGCGTAGATATGTGAACGTAGATATGTGAACCGTGACGTACGCTTCTCCTTGATTCATATCGATGTGCCTACCTAACACTTGAAGGTGGGGGGTCGGTAGTATATCTTTATAATTGCTAGAGGGAATTTATCTTCAACTATACCGTCAAGGTGAAGGTATGACGTCTTTATCTTCCCATCATAATCGAGGCCCTGATGATATTTTCTATAAAATGGTACCCGTTATTCTGCAGCCCCGCGGAAACTTACACGAATGAAGTTAAAAAAGTAAACAACCGATTTAAAGTTTTTTTGTTGTATTTTCTTCAATAATATTAGTATTTTTGTAGAAGACAACGTTTAGAAAGCCTTTATTTAGGGTGTCAAACAAATTAATGTATATTTCACTGTTCTCTCTGTCTAGTCTGTACAATGATTGATATCAAAGTGTGATTTCGCAAACCCTCTAATCTAAGCACCGTTGTTTGAAACTTGATATTTTCAGATGCTACATTTTTTGTAGCTCGTAACATCCTGTTATTGTCTGAAGTCTGTGCCGTGTAATCTAATGATTGCCAATCTTGCATACCGTTCTTTTTTAATGTCGATTCTCAAGTATTACTAGGCAGAGATTCCGGTTTATCTTTATGTGCCTATTTCAGTCAATTATCTGGATGAAAAACTGTTTTGGTTACGCTGAAAAAACATGCTGGACAAACAACCTTAGCTAGTGAATGTTATTTTCCAGAATCGTCCATGAAATCATCGTACCACATGAATAGTTCTGGGTATGTATGTGTACTCTTTTTATAAACGAAATCTATGCAATAGCCCATTTCACATGTATCGTTCAAATTCACACGGCACGGCAAAATTAGGATGGATTGACATTTATTATATTATTTTGTATTAAAAAAAAAAAATACCTAATAGTGTAAGTGTTCTTCTTCTTCTTCATAATCTTTTAAGAGATCCTAAGATCTGTGTTACAGAAAACTAGTTGTTCTCCCGAGATGATGAGGCCCAACTGTTCCTCCATCTCTTGAGTGGTCTTCACATACATTTAATACGTACATATTATAAAAAAGAAAAAAATAAATGAAAGAGATTCATGTCAAAGTAGTAGAAGAATCCTGCTCCGGAAAACCCCTTTTGATACATGGAACATATCAATATCCAGAGCGATGTTGTTCAGCATAGCGGTAGCTCTTCCAACAGGCATAACCATCGGTAGGTTGGTCCTGTTTTTTTTATTTTTATTTATTTATTTATTAGTTTATACATACAATGTTACAAAATGGCACAAAAAACACTCTGGCAAAATTCTGCTAGTACTAGGAGTAGGCTCAGTATATGAAGGGTCGGCAAGCCAGAAATATTAATACGCCTAATGTTGCAATCGGTTCCTATATGGGCAAATGCCTGTTCTAAGAAACCAATTTGTTGCGGCAAATATGGTTTACGAATATTTTTCCTATTATTATTTTATTATATTTATTATTATTTTCCTATATTTTCCTGTATATCGGAATATGAAACAATCTATGCTGACGCTGTCTTAGGTAATTATCAGGAACATACAAACCAATGCTCGTCATAATCTCAGGATTATCGACAATACCGCGCAACAATCGATAAAAATGTGTAGTCAAATACACATTCCTTCTAATCTCTAAACTGTTGTAGCCAAGCATACCCTGGAGAAACTCGGTCGGATAGAGCCAAGGATAATAGGCGTAGTTATACTCATTCTCCATTCTTCTGGTATAATACATGCTGCTAATATTTTGTTAAATAGTTTGTGGATTTATTTTCTAAACCTGAGAATTTTATCAGTTCATTTGGGATATTTACAATTCCGGGAGCTTTCCTATTTTTCAATTTCTTTATGTGTGTTAAGTGATATAACTTTAAACTAAAAGAAGCAAATATTTGTTGGAATCAGTTTTTTTTATTGTATTAAAAAAAATGTTTTTTTTCCAACTATCAACAAACGACTAGCAGTTAGGTAGCGTATTCTGTCGGTCCAATTTTTAGCCACTTTTTACAACAAATCCGGCAGTATTTTCGAAATGGTGCTTGTTATACTGATTTCCAATATTTTAAAAGTTGTTGGTTTTCCATAGACCATGGAGTCAACGTAGCCCCATAGAAAATAATCCAATTGCGTCAAATCACAGGATCGTGGATACCAATTAACTTCACCATTTCGGGAAGTAATGTTGTCGCCAAACTTGTCATATAGTAAATTCATGGTTTCACGAGGAGCCCTATTTGTTGGCGAACTGAACACTAATTTTTTCCACAAATTACAAGTTGCAAGTCGGCGTCGTTGGAGTGTATGGCGTTCCGTTATTCATTTGAGAAATGTTACACAGCACAAATATTTTTTGTCGTCATAGAAAGTTCATGACGGCAAAAAAAAACACCCGTTTCTGGGCACGTTCTATTTAACTGAAATATATGAATATGCAATTCTATTTCTACCCCTTTCAATTATTTTTCTGTAATCTACACTTAAAGCTATTCATTTTTAATGTCATTAAAAATAATTGACCGCAGTAGGCTCACGAGTATTGGTTTATTTATTTAAGCGCCCATGAGGCTTTTTACAATTTAGGTGATAAAAAAATAAAAATATGAGCGTACATTAATGATAATCATTTTTTTTTATATGAGTAACAAAACATACAAAAGATAAGTAAAGAATACATAATGCGATTAAAAACATCCTGGTATCCAGTCATAAAGAAATCGCATAAAGACTGCGATGTTACACAGATTTGTGATACGGTATAGATCCTAAGTACATAATGATACACATTAATCTAAACGACTACGACACGGTACAAATCCCAAATACATGACGTCACTCATAAACGACTACGACACGGTACAAATTCTAAGTACCTAACGTAACACATATTCATACACAAATAACATCAACCCTGATGATGGACGCTGTAACGCGATCCGAAACGTCGGTAAAAAGTACGAACGACACACGGCATAATAACCCAGAAAAAAAAACTTATTGTGCATCTTAATGGCCGTGAAAATCTAAGAAGTTTAATCAAGAATACATAAGTATACACGTACGATAATTTTTTTTAAAGGGTATCAAAATATAAAGGAAAGAAAATCTATGCATGAAAAAATGATATAATAAAGTTCATGAAATTGAATATAATACGCATTTTACCCTTGTTTCTAATTATTAGCAGCCTTCGTACCGGCGATGAATTATCGTATGGAAGGGTAGTAAAAAGTATAGAAATTGAATTTGTTGCAACAGAGGGAAAATATTTTCGAGAAGGGAATATGAAAGTCTTGGCATTTACAGGGCTTATGACCTATCATTGGCTGGTTTAAGTGGGCATTTTACACACTGTCTAACATTCATCATTCTGCCCATGTTGCAAAAAATTTAGATCTAAATAACTTCCCAGGGAGGAAATCCAGCCAGTCCGCTAACATTTAGACATAATCAAAATATAGTTGTGCATAGAAATTATTCATAAAGTATATTTATAATTCCCAATGCATGTGACACGTATTTCTGTTGAAATATTAACGAGATTTTCTGGTGCGTATGGATAAGTAGACGTCACGTATTACGAGTAAAAATAAATCTTTTTACACACAGCTGTCTTATGTCGCGACTCGTGACGTGTGTGCCATAAGCCTTATTGTGACGCAGGTTTTGCCTGAACATTGTTCACTGGCGTAATTTGCTAGGTCTTCCTTACAATACGTTAATTCAAAAATAAACTCCGTTATTATTTGGGATATCAACGGAAATACAAAACAAAACTGACATTAACAAAATATTCATTAAACGAATAGCAATTATTGTTTTATTAATCAAATATATTTCATAAATGGTACATGTTTTTTTTTAATCTATTGAAATCTACTTTTATACATCTAGTAAATGTTATAACTGTAACTCTCCAAAAAAGAGACTTACTCTTGTGCTTGGACTCTCCAAGTCACTCACTTACACTGTTTTAGTTATTTATTTATTAGAATTTATATAATTTTGAGTATACGAATAAATGAGAAAAAAAAAACTTATAGGATATAAAAGGAAAAACATGAAATAATAATACATTCATACTAATTAAAATTGAAAGCAGTTTTTACACTTAAAAAAAAAAAAAATTACTTTGTATTTATTTATTGAGATATTAGTTTTAATAGTTTTTAGTTCATTGGGGAGATTATTAAAAATTTTGACACCTTTGAAAAAAAAAATATCCCGACGCCAAAAGTAGGATGTTTTTTCAGGTACACTGACGCATTACGTTTTTTTTTTTCATTTACATTATGAATCAACATAATCATTTGGAAATATTTGATACTTCTATAATATCTGCTACTTAAAATATAGTTACAAGTATGAAGTGTAAAAGTGGTTAAAAAAACCTAAATCCTTGCTCCGTCTCTCTTCCTGTTTCAATAGAGTAATATCTTCGACTGGTTCTATTTGAAATTCACCCGATTCATGAAGTCAACCATCAACCGGTTCTCAAGTTGGCACTGTCAGTCAGGCTAGTAAGCGAAATCCTATCGGAACTCTGGTGGATTGGCAATAATTATAAAGGAACAGGGTCGACTAAAGTATTGTTCTGGCATTGTGTTATGTTGCAACCTGCTATGGAACATTGCATAAAGAACCTGATTCAAATATTTATATACATATATGTAATATATATGTCGTATGGTGCATTATACACATGCTGAGATATGTATTTTACAAGAAACTAGATTTAGATAGCGCGTCGTTTTATAATGAGAAGCACGTGATAACCACACGATGTATCCGATTACCGTAGGGAACTGAAATCGCTCAAAATCAGACAGCAGTGACTACCACATCCTCTCACTTTTATTCACTGTACTTCATTGTCCTAACGCTCCTATATACCTCCGTTAATAATTTCATCCCTTATCAGTACATGGTTTGTCTCTTCGTTCTCATTCTCAAAGCACCCTTCTTAATTCCTATCCACAATATTTCCTCTTCCTTCTCATACAGTGTCCATGCGGCTCAACTGTGAAATCATCTCGCATCCTCTATCAAAGATGTTTCAACAATATCTTTGTTTAAATCTACTTTGAAGAAATATCTCCTTTCTCTTCATTGATTTCTGCTTTTATTTATTTATTTTATTTATTTGGATAACCAACAGCTATAATTATATCATATTTATATAACAAAACAAATAACAAATAAGCAAAAAAAATACTACCAGTTATTTTGAAAGCAAACGCCGCACGTTATTAAGATTATTTTCAAATAAATCTATGTTAAATGATTTATTTATTGATTTATTTTTTTCTCTATCTTTATTCCCAGTTCCCATTAAATACTAGTATTGATATCAATTAATTTACACAAAAATATTGCCTTTTCTCTATATTTTGTGTTATTATTTTTATTTCTCTCGCGTACGTTTCGAAACGTAAATTTAAAAAAAAATAAAATTATTGGTTGATTGAAAGAAATTGCCATTTGGTAATAATCCCGCCAATGTACTAATATTTTCGTACAAGAAATTAAATAAATAAAAGGATATTTTTGGTGAAAAAAATCAGGCGATTCCGTCATGTTTCAAGATACAAAAATGACATAGGTTTTAAAACCATTTGCCATCATAATAAAGCATGCCCGGCCTCTTTATGAGATATGATGATAGTATATATAACCAAGTAACAATACATATCTAAGTAAGAATATAAGTTCGACATGGTATTGTAGCTTCTTGAACAACTCCACAACGCCCACCCATTGTTCCTATGCTAATTAATTTTCAGAGATTCTCCCAGGACTATAAAAATACATTACTTTTTGTTCAAGATGTTCATCGCCTTCCGCTTCTGTATACACCCGCCCTTCAGGCATACATTTGTTCTCATTTGCATGCTAAATATAACTTCCTTTGGTAATTGTATATCAAAATCACGTTAGCATATTTACTATTCTGAAGTAAGGTAGTATGTATTTTTTCTTTTCGAGATCGATTTGAATCGTATAATACTTTAGATTGGTTTAAAAGAAATTCATAACCAGGGCCCCAATTACAATGGGAAGTTAACAGAGTTATCTTCGACTGTCTATAAAGAAAGACCGATATTTGTGTACGAAAATGAGGATATTTGCATGAGCATTTAAAGTATCTTCGTCGACCTATAATTGAACATGTTTTGATTAAAAAATTGTTTGGATATTCTGCTTTTTATACAAAAAACTTAATTTTACTTTGTGGGTAAAATTGAAGAAAAATGTTAACTTCCCATTGTTATCAGGGCCCAGGGTCCGTATACTAATGGGAAGTTCAATTTGATCTTCAATTTTATTTAATAAGTAAAATTATGTTTTCTGTTTTAAAAATAGAATATGTTCACATTTTTTTTTTGTATGAACATGTTCAATTACAGGTTACCGACTAAGATATTTTATATAAGAATTTTCTTACAGATATACACGTTTTCGTACGTTTATATCGATATTAGTTTAAATCGTCTCGATATGTACCGATGAAGATAGCGTTCATAATCGCAGTGCTGGTCACAATGTATTTATATGTAAATCATTATAACTGCTCGTGTTAATATTACTTAGTACTTATTTTAATAAATGGATTTTATAGTTAAGTTTCTTGCATCCAATTTTACCTACTATTTTTCTGCCGTTCATTTTTATATAATATTTCCAATGTTCCAACAAAACCTACAGCGCTTATATCATAGAAAAAATAACAAAGTATTCAAGAACTTAATTCAGAAAACATTAACTCCCAATTTTTATGTCCGGGGCCAAACTTTAGATGAACTTTGCAGTTATAGCACTGCACCAATGGTTCCTAGTCCCTACCCTTATTTTATTTTATTTTTTATTTTTTAACTGTTATGAGAAATAAACTTTTGTTTTTGAGGTTATATTATTTTACCATCGTGGAATGAGAAAGTTTAGTGTGTTTTTTTTAATGTATTAATAGACTATCAAACTAAGCCAATTATTATTTTTTTCAATTTTTGTGTTGCGTTTTGCATTTCTGAAATTACTCCGCGTATGACGTATCAATTTCTCTTCCACTTTTTCTCGGTCAGTTCTGCCGATTGATCCGCTGATTAACCGTAAACCGAAAATCTTTCACAACTCTCTTATCATTGGTTGATTCCTATGAATTAGCGACATATTTCAAAGTAGTTAATTTTTATTAAAGTGTATATAAAAAAAATTCATCCATTTTTATGAAACTTTGCTGTACAATTTACTCTACTCTATTCTACTACTACTCTATTCTACTATACTCTTATGTTTACTGCGCGTAAGGAAACACTTTTTATATTTAATTTTCCGGGCTGAACTTCCTTATTGTGAAGTTCTCTTATTACGTTTCTATTGTTACTTGTTACCGTCTGATGAGAGATATTTCCTGAGTTTTCCTCATCCCGTAAAAAAAACCTCAGTTAGTTAACTTAAAAGTTACTTCTTAATAATGTACGGATAATAATTTTACAGAGTGTACTTAGATTTATCTCTGGGTGCGTCCGTGTGCATGACGACAAATTATTTGCCACTACAACGATAAAGTAAAACTATGGAAAGAATGAGGATGTTCAGTGGTTTTAAAAAAAACATATATCTGTTAATTGACTAATAAACTAAGACAATTTTTTTTTTCAATTTTTATGCATCGTATTATCAGCGTTACGATTTTTTAAAGTTATGCCTTTCTGAAATAACCCCGCGTGTGACGTCAGAGGTTCTCCTCCGCTTATTCTCGATCAGTTCTGCTCTTTGGTCCATTCACGGTAAGCTAACCAGAAATCTTCCATAACTCTTTCATAATTGGTTGATTCATGTGAACCATTGACGTCGTTCAAAGTAGTTCGTTTTTATCATTTTTTTCCTACATTTTCAGGAAACTCCCGTACAATTTAATGCTCCAGTTTTTACCGCGCGCAAAAAAACTTTTATTGCATCCAATTTCCCGTAGGGCTGAAGTTCCTCGTTTCGTTGGAGTACTTCTACGAATAATTTTGCGTAGTACTAATCTTCTTTGTATTACCATGTTTTCAATGTCTAATTATGCTGTTACTCACAGATATTTTTCAAGTCGAGTCGAGACTCGAGACATTTTTAATTTTTCTAGAAATGTCTTGAGAATTTCTATTCCTTGTAGTGTGCGACAACTTGTTAAAATTTAACAAGAAGAATCTCATAATCACCCACATGAAAGTAATTATTGCTAAACGTTACTATATGTACGTTTACATGCAATTTTAAGAATCTCTAGCTTTAAAACGGCCTCTGCATACCTGTATGAATACTTACCCACATCTGATGTTATTATACCCCGCTCTCGCATAATTACTCCACAATCGTAAGCTTTAACACGCTGTTTTTTCATAATATATGATTACACAAAAGGTATTCAAGTTTTTTCCCACGAGCTACCTACCGGCAGATTATTAAAAAGTGATGTCCAATCTCTGTTGTAGTTGCTTTAAGAGAACTAGGCAACCTCCTTATATTAAATATTTTTATATTTAATCTATAATTACGATTAATTTATATACATAAATATTATAAACATCATTCATATTTAAGAGTGAAGTGAATACGTACTCGTATTTATCTGTTTTTTTGTTGTATTTGATTATAATTTCTCACACGAGATTAATGCCATGTCATCGCGACAGCGACCGGCTTGCTCGCTTAATGTCACTGGAAGCCGTGTTACGATCATTTGAAACTTAACAGATCATGACGAAAAATGGATGAACTTAAATACCGTTTTAAACTGTGAAGGTTGGGTACCCGAACGCACATTAATTTTATATCAGAATGAAGCAACAGTGATATTTATTTTGTTCTTCTATTTGTCTAATATTTTAGTTGATTTAATTGTCCTCAAAATATGCTGAAATTTCTGACTTTTCTTCTTCATCACTTTTTTAAAAATTTGGAATAAATATTAATCGGACGGGGCCAGGTCTGGACTGTAGGCAGAGGGGTTTAATATTTAGAAGTCATATTTTTGAAGAGCAGTCAGTGCAAAATTGCTCTTGTGCACAAGCGCGTTGTCCCGGAGAAGCGAGACACATTTGGTCGATTTTCATCTCATTTTTTACACTAAAATTTTTTTTGCACCACAACAGGCTAGGAGGCCTAATTACAGTGGTGAATTACATCACAGAGCACCCAGGCTTGAGAAAAATCACATTTTAATTTTTGTGTTCTCACCGGGAATCGAACCCGGAACCTTCCGTGCGTGAGTCAAGCGTCTTGACCACTACACCACGGAGGCCGCCGTTTCGTTTTATCCTTCAAAGCTTCTTACTCCGGTAACTTTTCACAATCGATGTTTTTTTCTTAAATAAAAAATATAAATATTTGATTTCTTATAAGCCCCAAATATGTCCATTTTCAGACAAGTTCTCAAAAGTCGTAAATAACTTGTGGACAAAGAGGCATCGAATTGTGGAAGAGTGGAATTTGAACCTAGGACCTTTGGCCTGTGAGTCCACAACACTACCGTGGGACAACAACCCGGTTTAGATGTGATTGTAAACTTTAATTATTTATTTATTTTTATTTTGAATCTAGTAATAACATGTAATAATAATATACTATCGTATTCATTCGAAAGACACTGCCTAAATTTTGTTTAATTTAACTGGGTTTGCGAAATAACAGAAAAGCACGTAGTAAAAATATGAAATTAATTGAAAATAATAGTAATTATTATTAATATTTTACTATCTGTACCCGTAGTGCACAGGGCACTGCATATCAGTTGCAGCGTATTTTGATGATTTATGTTACATGGAAGGTAAGGTGACAGTCTTACGCTTCATAGACCAATCGAGAAACAATAACCACCTTTAAAAGCAATATTCCACGTTAACCCTGCCAGGAGTCTTAAGTAAGCTAGACGCATACGCCAACACTCTACTACGAAGCGGATATATCTCCAATCCATTTGCCCTTTCAGGATGTTTATCTAAGAACAGCATCGAGTCGAAAACACTCATCCAGGGATCTGGTTCTATTTCACACGCAGAACTGTATTTTTCATCCGCTCTGATACAGAAATAATAGTTTTATTAATATTTAAGCAATTGTATGATAATGAAAATATATTGGGTACCTATGTTTAATTTTTTTTTTCTGGCTGAATTTTTTTATTTTTTATTTATTTATTTATGCAAATACATATACATTACAAAAAAAACATAATAACGTCTCCCTAACTCTGTGAGGCCAAAACCCCTGTGTTGAGTTGGGTTACAACGTAATAGAAAGTGGAAGCATGTACATGATTAAATAATAGGAAAAAAAATTAACAGAAACATGTATTTCGAAAAACATTTGAACAACACGCTTAACAGTATATAATTCTTAGCAACATCTCGCAGCATCTCCTGCAATGTCCCAAATCTCTTCCCTTAGATAAATTCCAAACTCGTTCGCTCTTTCTGAAAATAACTTTCGTTTTGGAGAACTCAATATGTTTATCCAGGAGATTGAACATTCTTGTGACCACAAAAGAGAGATTCTTCTGAGCAAAAGTCGTACGTGCTTTTGGTATTAAATAATTAAAATTACAAGAAAACCTCGTACGAGCATTCTGCTGGAATCTACTCTTGTAACCTATAAATTCCTATTAAATAAATGAGCGTGTATCTACCGTGTACTAACACTACTAACCGAGCGTGGGTAGAATTGTTAAACTATACAATTTCCCACAATATCCATATTTTCAGTCGTTTCAAATAATAATAACTAATATTACAACTTAATACTATGCAGACCACGGCGCAGATCGTTTTAAGAAAGTGACTGCACTATGCTATTTGCATGCTATTGCAGATGTACGGGTCTGTATGTTAAGTATTTTTACATTACCACAGCGAGTAAGGCGGCTGATATGCATCAATCCATGCATCCATTAGCCCATTATTTTATAAAATGTACGTTTACACCATCCACGTATTACGGTAGAAAGGTGCATTCCTTTCCTCGCTATTAGACGTATGCGCCGCACCGCTTCGCCGCGGCGCGCCGATGATTTTGAGATTTTTTGATCGGCGCACACATCTACTCGCAATACTTACTATACTATTATAGTTACTATTTACTAGTTGCTAGCAAGATAAATTATATTTTTTCTACTTCTTTAATGAAAAAATATATATTTGCGTTCTTATGATTTTAACATATTACAACAGAGATGGGTCTCTGATATGGTTTGGTTACGTAGAACGAATAGACGATGAAAGAATGGTAAAACAAGTACATATGGCAAAAATGAACGGTAACGTGAGACGGGAACGACCAAGGAAGACGTGGCACTATCAAATAAACCAATAACAAGTCTGGTCATGTCAAAAGCAGACAGAACCTAAGGGAATGTATGACAAGATGTATGAATGTGGAAGAAGCTAGGAATGTATGCCAGGATAGACGTATGTGGCGGTCCATTCTCTCTGCCTACCCCTACGGGGAAATGGCGTGATGGCAGTAGTAGTAGTAGTAGTAGTAGTATTATTATTAGTAACAACAGAGGTGAAGAACATTTTAGAGAAGGTAATATAGAATTCTAGACATCTACAGGGCTTATGACCTGTCATTGGCTGGTTTAAGTGGCCACTTTACACACTGTGTAACATTCTGCCCGTATTTGAATTCCATATTTCCTTCTTTAAAATGTTCTACATCTCTGTTGTAATATGATAATACTAACAGCTCCCCAGGGAGTTGAATCCAATCCTTGTCTACAAAAATTTAGACAAACTCAAAATATTGTTTATATGATTTACCCAAATATTTCATTTTGAGGGCCATTTTTAACGAGTTGTAAAAAACTCGCTATTAGAAAATAGAATCAAGTTAGGGTAGAGTGTGATCCAAACTACGGACCTTTGAGCCATGATTCTGAGACACTAGCCACGGGACCACAACCCGATCAATTATTTTCCTATGATTTTCTTAATTGTATTCAATGAAGGATTCTTGACAGAATTTTACAGGCAGAAATTTAATTGAAAACCTCATTGATAGCATTTATGTATTTAATGGTTTTTTTTTTACGTAGAAGTGTAATTCGTAATTTTTACATAATATTTTTTAATTTTCTTGCTTAAAATTTTTATTTTTTTATCTTAAATTATGAATGAATTTTTGTTATTATTTAATTATGAATCGTTACATTTTTTTGCATGCATTATGACTATATTGGACCTTCTATCTTGTTGTGGTGTAAAAAAATACAAAATGTACTTAATTAAAGAATACGTACTTAAAATTTCATGCTCATGTTAAATTTCTGATATGCTAGATGAAACTTGAGTAACATGCGTTGTAAATCATCTATTGATTCTGCCACTATGGTTGCATCGTCTGCGTAGCATGTGATGTTAACGACCTTATCTCCCATAGTCCTAGATTTACCGCTTACTCCATCCCTGAAAGCGTTTTAATGTATTTATTTTGTTTGTGCAAGAAAAGTTTATTGGTTTATATGCTGTTGAGATACATTTATTTATAAAGATGTTAACATTGCTTTGTTTCTACGGTGTTATGAATATGTGTTTTTTTTTTAATGATAATATTATTTAAGTCCCGAATTGAGTTTTAGTAACTCTTGGGAATGTTATTCATATGTATTATACTTTTTATTATTTATATCATATATTATTTATAGATAATAACATTTCTAAAAAAAAGCATTTATTTTGCAGATTGTGAATGTCTTAACTCACCACAGGACAAAATTCCCATTGAGGACAATTAAAAATAATTGTTTGAATGTTAAATTAAATAAACTTAAATTAATAAATTGCGTAAAAGAGGGATATGACCACAGAACCATAACCTGAATACATATTTGAGAGTAGATTGGGAGATCCTTAGCATTTTGCAGATTTTTTTTAGTTTGAATTTCCTTTAGATTTTCCTACCGTTCCGAGTTGGATTTTTCGAATACGATTTTTCCTCTCATTCAAACTTAGAATTTATCGGAGTCTCATTTTTAAAGAACTTCCAGAATTAATTTATAAAAATCCTAAATTCCTAGATATCCGTTTTTTTAACTCAATTATTCTTGTGCGCACGATGCCACGACTAGTATTAGGTCTATTTCGCTCGTCATGTATTGGAAATCGTGAATAATTAATTATTATCTGATGATGACGTATACTCCCATTTCACTTAAGAATAATATGTACATTTTACACGCACACGCACACACGTCAGTCTTTGCTCTTTTTATGTCAAGTATAATTATTTTATTATCATTCATTAGATATGCTGATGGTACCATGCGCAACATGTCACCGATTGGATTTATGTTTACTGAACCTAAGTTGGCTGGATACAGAACTATTATAAGTCGCATTTTTAACAAAAATATATATTTTAGTATTTATGTCCGCCAACGTATCTACTATTCACGCTGTGCAAAGGTTTTATAACTATTAATAATATTTCTTATTTCTGCAAAAGTATTTTAAGTGAATCGTGTATTTAATTTTCCAGTGGTTAAATGTGAATTGCTCTAAAAATTTTAGTAAAATGCAGTGAAAATAGTTTTGAATCCACCCAACGACTTATTCTATCGCATACTATGTAAAATAAATTGTGTTCAAAATATTTACTTTCATTTTATCAATCATCCCAATCCGCACCCAGTGGCGCATATGGCACTGCATTCCAATATATAGGACCAACCTGCCAATGGTTATGCCTGCCGGAAGGACTATCTCTATGTTGAACAATATTACTTTGGATGTTGACATTTTTCAAGTCTCTGAGGAAGTTTTTCGTTACAAAATTCTATTACTTTTTTAACATATATTATTCTCAGGATATTATGTTTATCTACGTGTTATTTTTATATGTGCCTAATTTTACTGACTTTTTATTTTTATTATTTCTTTATGTATGAACTAAGATCTCTATTTTATAATGTACATTTATATGAATAAATAAAATTTAAATTGGTGTTCCGATTGCAGCGAATCTCGCGATTATTTTAGTTAAGTACATTAATGGTTAAGTGTTATGCTTTAGGGCTTAGGGGCCAGCCCATGCACTGTGAATTATTGCGGATTATCAAATATATGAAGAAATATTGGCGGCCTCCGTGGTGTAATAACCAAGACGCTTGCCTCGCGCACGGAGGGTTCCGGGTTCGCTTCCCGATGAGATTTCAAAAATCAAATGTGATTTTCCTCAGTGTTCTGTGATGTAAGTTACGATTGTAATTACGATGAAATTAATAATATTTGTGGCAAAAAAAACACCTTAACTTCCATTACGTTATTTCTAAAATATATATAGGTACTTATAGATAACAATTGCAAATAAAAAAATGATTTTTGTCTACCGCTTTTATAATGGGGTATTTTCACAAATCGCTAATAAATTTTGAAAATATATTAAATATTTGTATTGGATTTTTACGATTCTAATTATATAACTATCATTGCATAAACACGCATGTTTACATTAGCCTATGGGAACGCCTGAAAAGCTTTAACACGCTTCTCCTAGTCACTCCCAGGTGGATCCATTCACCCCTGTTCGAGCGATGCCTGGAAATGCTGAGACCACCATACGGTCATAATATACTATAATTTATGTTATTTTATATCACTTTTGCAAAAAATACTTTATTTTTTTAACTCTGTTTTTTTTCTTTCTCTACAACATTGACAAGTACAGCACGGTGACGTAATGCGTGCCGTCTGTACCATAGGAAGCAAAACGTCTCGTTTTCAAGTTATTTAAAATATCTGTATGTAACAATGTTTGATTATGTCCAAATGCTTGCAGACTGGCTGGATTTCCTCCCTAGGGAGTTGTTCATATTTAAATTTATTTCAACAGAGAGGGAAAAATTTTTGAGAAGGAAATATGGAAGTCTAGGCATTCACAGGGCTTATGACCTGTCATTGGCTGGTTTAAGTGGCCACTTTACACACTGTGTAACATTCACCATTCTGCCCAAGTTTGAACATCCACATTTCCTCAACTCTTCCATCTGTTGACTTTTGTGAAGTAAAAGAGCTGAAACTTTTATCACGTGGGTGAGATTCATCCGGCTGAACCAAATCACCTACTAGGCAACGCCTGAAAACAATTTTTCAATTTTTATACTTCTTCTTTTACCAGGTAGTAATTCAACAATGTTTGATTATGTCCAAATGCTTGCAGACTGGCTGGATTTCCTCCCTGGGGAGTTGTTCATATTTAAATTTATTTCAACAGAGAGGAAAAATTTTTGAGAAGGAAATATGGAAGTCTAGGCATTCACAGGGCAGAACGGTGAATGTTACACAGTGTGTAAAGTGGCCACTTAAACCAGCCAATGACAGGTCATAAGCCCTGTGAATGCCTAGACTTCCATATTTCCTTCTCAAAAAATTTTCCCTCTCTGTTGAAATAAATTTATCTGTACGTATTTTAAAAACATTGCAGAAAATTTATCCGTCGTCGTCCTCGCTCAGGAAAAATGATAATACCGTTACCATCGTTTTTTTTTTGCTTATTAAAAAAATAATTTAGATTAACTTCCTTGTAGCTTACCTAGTAGCTACGTAGGTGGTCATAGTATGCAATATTTTGCCCACAAAAAATGAGCTGTACCTACTTTCAAACGCTACTCTGATCTCATACAGTATTTTTACACTCTACGTAAATGCCATAGATGTCAGTCGTGCTGGTAAATACCAGTAGGTGTATGTAACGCTGTTTTTATTGCCAGTTAATTTAATCATTATTATTATTTGGCGACTGATGAATGTGGTATCCTGAAATGATATTTTATAAAGTCTCGCGGTTACCGGTTCGTTTAATATATAATAGATACATTCGTCCTTCTATTAGAATTATTTATTTATTCAATAATTTAACATAATACAGTTATTTATTTATTTACGCACATAGGGCTTTTACATATACAGAGGTTATAAACAATATGTTGTAACAGCGTGTTGCCCAGATGTTAAGTGAAATACATGTTTATGTAATAATTTTTAATTTAAATATTTGCTATTGTTTATCAATACATAATTCATTTATTAAAAAAAATAACATGTACAACTAAATTTAAGGCGTACATATTATAACAAGAAAAAAATACATTAAAGAGACTTTTGTCAAAGTAGTAAGAGAATCCTGCTCCGAAAAACCCTTCGGATACATGGAACAGATCAACATCCGGAGCGATGTTGTTCGGCATAGCTGTAGCCCTTCCAACACCCATAACCATGGGCAGGTTGGTCCTGTATTTCGGAATATGAAACAATCTATGCTGACGCTGTCTTGGGTAATTATCACTAACATACAAACCAATGGTCCTCATAATCTCAGGATTATCGACCATATCGCGCATCAATCAATAAAAATGTGTAGTCAAATACACATTCTTTTAGTCTCTAAACTGTTGTAGCCAAGCATACCCTAGAGAACTCGGCCGGGTAGAGCTAAGGATAATACCCCACTCTCTCATGTAGAGATATCTCAGGAACTTCTTTTGGATTTTCTCTGTCATAAGATAGTACTTCAGTTCATGTGGCCTTCAAATCATCAAGCCACTCTCGAGTCTACTTTACACCAAGGAGTGTAAAGAGTTCGCAGTACGCGGGTATTTTCGGAAACCCTGGCAGAACGCAGAACGAATCCTAACATCTTCAATGATTTACCACTGATTGCTTCTATGTGATCATGAAACATCAGGGTGCTCACAAATCAAACGCCCAGATCCTTAACATATAGTTTTTTGGGCCCTAGTGAAAGACGTGACCGAACACTTGGAAACATTAAACCTAAGTTTTGTTTCGTCTCCCCATTCACATGCATATATAAGAATATCGCTTGGAGAAGATGAAAATCGTCCAAAGTTGTCACATTTAAGAAAGTTTTAAGTCATCCGCAACTAACAGAAAACGTGACATTTAAAATGTCATTTTTTATATCATTAAAAAATTGAGAACGACAATGGACCCAGGTTAGAGCCCTGCAGCACTCCCGAGAAAGTATAGAATTTAATAATGTGCATACGTCCACTTTCCATTATGTTGTATCCCAACTCAAACAGGCTGTTGGCCTCATAGAGTTTGGAATACGTTATTCATGTAATACATAGGTATTTGTATGAATAAATAAATGTAAAAATACAATTTAAAATGAAAATATATATGTGTGTAAAAACAAATGACAACACAAGAAACTCATTTTTTTATTTTTTTTTAATAAGGATAATTGGTTGTTGAAGGTTTGATAACGTTATAGCAAATACATATATATTGTTACAGTTTCAATACAAATTTATCTATGCATACAATTATGCACTGAAGAACTCGGCAACACACACATAATTTGTTCTCCCCGATTGCTAAACCAATTTACCGTTCATGATACCTGTGGGGAGGATGATTGGTCTGTTGAACAGCCTACCGAGAGAGGTGAATCTTTTCCCACGCTAGGATTACCAGTTTTAGACTGCGTGTCTGTGTATCGGTGATTTAGTTGTCTTGATTTTTTTTATTTTTATGGACTACATGTTATTTCTATTGTGCCTTTTTTAAAAAAAAAATCTAATACTCGTATGTACATTGTAATTGAAAGGTGTGTTGTAATGTTCGGTTTCAGCTGAAAATCTTGTTTCGGTCAATCATAACTTTCACAGAATTGTCATCAATACGGGCATCATTGGATTTTATATAATACTAGCTGAACCCGGCCACGCTTCGCTGTGTCTTTGTCTGATATTAAATATTTAGAAGTAAATAAAAATAGTCTAGCAACTATGCATTTACCGAGAAAACAACATTGCTTAATTTGCGTTGCTGTTACTATGCTGTAGAATGTATGGAAATGCAATGTTCTGTCAAATTTTGAGTCAATCCATCAATTACTTTCCGAGATTTGCGACCCCAAATATACATACGGAACCTAAATTTTTATATGTATTGATACTTTAAATGTCTTTTATATTATATATTCTCCTTCTCTTCACTCCCGCTCCTAAGCGGAGCATGTGGACATCACCAGTTGCTTCCAGGAGACCCTATCCCCAGTCAGCATTTAGCCTTCTACGTCAATCCAGCGCCCTTAGTTTCGCCGAATAAAGTCGAAAGATCGTCATCGACGGCCTTCCAGGACGGCGTGAGCCCGCGGGTTTAAAGAAGAGGCAATTTTGAGGCACCAGGTCCACTGCCGCATCCCCAAGACGCTCGTTATAGGAGGCTGCTGCGCCCGTTCTCGGACTTCAATATTAGTTATAAATCGAACCACACGATATCTAGTTACAGCATTTTATATAACTGTGTCGTGACGATATCTAGACTTTCTTCAAAATAAAAATGTGACTAATTGTCATCTCGAGATACTTCGTCATACACTTTCACCAAAAAAACTTGCGAAAATGTACAGTTTCTTGCATATTGGTATGTGTGAATGTATAAACGTACCTACATAGACATCGGTACATTCGAAACATGATTCTTTGAAGAACTGCGCCATTTTAGCAACTTAGTCAATAATTCTGAAATCAATTTCGTAAAAGTAATTTGAGATATATATCGTAATATATTTATCCCTTGGTACAAAAATTTTAATATCTTACTGCGAGTATTAATTACACTACGTGACGGACAAAAAAATCGAAAAAATTCAGTGGTTTCTTATTATTTTATAGCTCTAATTTTGGTGCTTTAGAGAGAAATATAAAAAAATCAAACTGTAACAATCTTTTATAATTTTTTTTTTTATGTATCACACAACTTCGCTTTATTTTTTTTCAAAGTTCTGCCGCCCGTGACGTCCACGAGTTCAAGACGGTGAGTTTTCCTGATATTTAAAAAAAGAACCCCATACTTTTTAAAACACGTTAAACATGGCTACCCGGAAACTGGAAATATATCACAACACATTGTGATAGGCACGTGTTCACCCGAACCTGTGACGCTTCAAAGTAGTTCATTTTATCAAAACGTTTTTTTCCCCATAATTTTTTCCTACGTAAAAGAAAACATTTTTTGTAGCCGATTCCCCGTAGCATTGAACTTCCTCATTAACAATCACTTACTAAAATTGGTGTCCATTTTTCGATTATACCATTATAAAAAAATATTTTATTTGTTTGGTTGACGTAGGAAATGTCTTTCGCGCTTCAGTTAGATGACGTCAAAGAACTCGTTTCTTTCATTACCGGTGTCATTATCCTTGCAAATTGTCCGCGAGTTGCGAATTTAAAAGAACTTGTAAAGGTCACTCACATTCGTGCGGAAGTACGATTGCAATAAGGAAATAATACACATTATGTCGAACATATCCTTTTTGTACACGTACCTACTCGGCATAATGCATACCTAATCCATGTATTTGTTACATCATTTTCAAATATTCTTAAATCTATTTATAACTATTCAAAAAACTTTTACGATTTAAACCTGTTGTATGCTGAATTTCACTGCACAGAAAGATTAAGGTTATACAAATGATAATTTATAGTCTATCATGTTATTTGATTGAATTACAATACAGAAATAAATTATATTTATCAATTTCATTTGTTAAATGGAAACTAACGTAACCAAATGGACTAATCATCTTGAAGTAATTAAACGTGAATTGAGATATTTATCGTAATATAAGTATTTACGCCCAGCTAAATACTATTAAAATGGTATATTATGCACTTGTGCAGTCATCGCTTTCCTATGGAATATTTGTCTAAAAATAATGCTTCACAAAAATCACACTTTTTCTTCTTTCCAATTGTTTCAAGAAGCTAAACTTTTGGAAATAAGACAAATATATTGTGCTCATGTTTAAAATATGTATTTAAGAACCAAAATGTATTTACAAGTAATTTCAAATAGATCAAGTCAAAGAAATAATCGTGTGCTAGAAATACCACAGTTATAATCGAGGCTAGCACAGACACATGCATATTTTATAGGCCAATTTTTAAAATTATTTTTTTACTAAAAATTGTCATTGATCCAAACTTTCAAAATGTTCCTTCTTTTAAAAAACACGCACTATCCTGGATCAAACTAAAATATTAACTCTTTTTTTCTATGATATGTTTTGTTGACCTTTAATAATAAGGAATATTTTATGTTTTTTAAAATATTATTTCCTTTTTTAATTACTATAAAATAAAAAAGTACCTTCTTATATTTTACACAATATTTCTTTTCTCTTTGTTATATTGCACAAAATATAATACCTGTCTATTTATTAGGAGCAAAAAATTTATAAACACTTCTTGTATACCCACGAACAGGCCATGCCTTTGTGGGATTTTTTTATTACTATTTTTACTGGTAATATGTATTCATTGCTATGTATTTTTCTTTATTTTTTAAATACTCTGTTTTACCTCATATGTATATTGTAAAAAAAAAGTTAAGAATATTTTTTAAAAAAAAAAAACACTCCATATTGATCTTAAATGCTCTAGTAATTCCCTTAAAGACCCGACAAAAATTTTTAAACCGCAGAATAGAGAGAAATTAGAATTAGGATGATTTATATTTTCCTATTACATATTTTGGTGGAGTTCTACAAGGTATACAGTGCAAAAGAAAACATTGCAACGATGAATAGTCAATAGGAAAAGATGCGATGATATTTCACTATCCATTTTAAACTTATCACATTCTCCGCAAGTATTATTTAGATTGAAGATATCTCCTTACATATATAGTTGCGTATACTCTATTACAGATCATCTTAAATAATGCAGTGTAGCATATCCAAGTGCAGTATCTATATATCATTATATCGGTACATTCAATTTCTTACTTATCTCGCTCTATTTACTAACAGCATGCTGTTATTTTGCGATATTACTTATTGATACCACGTAGATATGGCTACATACGCTCAAATTCAATTTCCTTATGTTTCATGTCTTCTTCTTCTTCAAGTCGGTCACTCAATGCTGAGGATCGTGACCACCATGAACACTTCTGATTAGTCTGTTCCACTCCAGTCGGTCCTCAGCCCGACGTACCGACATATCAAATTTTAGCCCCGTAGCCTCCTTTATTTGGTCAGTCCATCTATATGGGATTCTGCTCGGGCTTCTTCTCCTACCTTCAACTCGGCCAGACATTATTGCCTTGTCTAGATTGTCTGGCTCACGTCTAGCAATATGTCCAAAGAAAGACAGTATCCTCCTCAGACACACCACTGACAGACGAGTTGCAATATGGAGCTCTTCCAGTATCGATCCATTCATCCTTCTAGCTGTCCAATGCACACGCAGCATGATTGATGTACAAAAGTATTAACGTTGTTTCCCTTATTACAAGCATTTTTATGCGTTCATTTGTATTTTCCATTCCATCATTATTTGTTCATATTTCTCTTTAATACTTACACCTACAATTTTCCATATTTGTCTAAATCCCATCAAGATTTAGGTACTCATACTATTCATCATCATTCCCTTTCCGCACCTAATGGTGCATAGGGCACTGCATTGGCACACCAATCGTGGGGTATCTTAATCATTTTTGTTATATGAAGGTAAGATGATCAGTCTAACCGCTTCAGGTACTAGTCCAGAGACTATGAAATATTCTAGTGTAAAAACACCTTTTTCAAATAAATACTTAACATCAACTATGTCGGGAATCGAACCCGAGACCTCTTGCATGTTAGCGAAGCCAACTTTTGTTACTCATTTTCATTATTTATCTAAACATATATATTTAGTGTAGGGTATTGTTCCTATATAACAAACCTTTTGAACTTTTTCAAAGATGGTGAATTGGTAACTTTATTTATTTATTTATACATTTCGTTAATATATAAAAAACATTTTCACTTTGCCAGCTGTATGAAACAGTACTTACGATTTCTTTGTATATTACTTTCAAATATTTTATTATTTAATTTGTTTTCTAGATTTATTCTTAAATTGTTTAAACTTTCTACTGAATATGTTGTATAATTTTTAGGTTAATTTTTTTTATAAATCATGCATAATTTTTAGGTTAAATTTTTGGTAAAAGGAAATTTATGTTTTTTTTTAAATACTATGCCAAATAACATTTTTTTATAAAAGGCAAGATTTTCCGTTTTTATAAATAAATAAATAAATCTTCAAATTACTAGCAAAGGTACTGAATTAATATTGACTAATTACAAAGTCTAAAATACGATAGTTAAACTATATCGCATGAACGTAATTAATAATTTAATCGGGTTGTTGGTCCTGTGGCTAGTGTCTCGGACTCACGGACCAAAGGTCCGTGGTTCGAATCCCACTCTACCCCAACTCGATTCTATTTTCTAATAGTGAGTATTTACAACTCGTTGAAAATGGCCCTCAAAATTAAATATTTGGGTAAATCATAAGAACGCAAATATTTCTTTTTAAAAAAAAAAATAAAAAAAGTACAATTTTGATAAAGTTTATGAAATTTTACAAATCTACAAAAATCATCCGATATCTAGTAGTTACCAATCCTATTTGTTTCGTGTCTACAGTCTGTCCTGTCTAGCCTTACAACGTATTACTATCTGCAAATATTGAAGTACATTTCATTTCGAGATAGAACTTTGCAGACATGCTAATTTACTGGAAATTTTACCCTTTAATGCGCAAGTAGTAAAAAAATGTTTTCGAGATTATGGCTATATCTCATATCATATCTCATACATTTAGGGAGATCCTTAAGCCCACCATCCACCCGTAGCTGTTATAGAGTCCTCGGGGACTCTGTCAGCGCGCATAGAGGAAAGTTATTATAATATTCCTAAGGAGTACAAACTCTATGCAGTTTAAGGAGGGGAGAAGTATGTATGAACAGAGACCAACACGTCGTCCCACCCCCAGGATCATCTCAATGCCTCTGCTTTTTTTATTATTCAAATATATATTTACACAAATAAACGTTTACAAAACAATGGACTTAAACTAAAGTAACACAGCAAACATATCTAACACAACAAACATAACAACACAACAAAACATAATTGAAAACACGAAATGGGAGAACGGCCTTGAATAAAAGAAAGATCCTCAGTTCAGAGGCAGAGGATCCGAATACTACCCCGTAAGGTGAGGACAAAACTAAATAAATCAATACAATATTGTATTGAACTTGGTCCTTATTGCTTATTTCACTATAGACGGAAGTGATCTTAAAACTAAGCAATTGGTATAAAATTGCCGCGTTCGCTCGATAACTTATAAATACATTCATAAAGTGAATGATAAATGGATCCGTACTTGTTTTCGTCGTATTATTGCCAAATTAATTTTATTATTATTAGTTTTTAATTTGTTTATAATTTTTATAGGTTTAGTAGTACCATTTTTTCCATAAATAAACAATAATTCAAGATGTTTTATATTTTGTTGAAATATATTTACCTTACATATATAGGTAGTTAGTTTTGAGATCACTGAAAATTTGCGGTTATCTTGAAACTACATAGGTAGTTTGAAAGTTACATCTGAACAAAAGTTTTTAATATGCTCTAAAAATATCATAGTAATTATAATAAAAATACTTGCGCCTTAAAGGGTTAAAGGGCTGCGTTCCTTCTTTGGTTTAATACCATTACTCTAAGTGGATTAAATTATATAAACTCCCCTGTCGCTATTTTACTAAATGATTATCTCCAATTGGCACGCAAACATCGTTGCGTTTTATACAAGAAATAATTAAAGACGATCTGATAATGGAAATGACGTAATGTGTTTGCTAAAAATAATTACATGGTGCCCTATAACACTTTTTTATTTTATTGCCTGTTTTATTTTTCTCTTGCTTATTATGTGCACGGTTTATATTTATCTACTGCATTAAGGTGTTTACATTAGCCGCTCGAAACTATTGTGTGAGGGATCTCGCGGGATAGTTCGCTACTCGGCTTTACTTGGGATCTGCGATTTTACATTTTGAAAAATAAGCCACAGAAAACTCATTACTAGAAGCCGGACTGTTGATATAAATAGCTTAAATCTACATACTTTCTTACATTGTAGCGAAGCCCGCAGAAAAAGTGTTATTTACTGCATAAGGTGTTCATTTTAGCCGCTCTGACTTTTGTGTGAGGATCTCGCGGGATAGTCGGCAAAGCGGCTTTAAAAGGGATCTGCGATTTTGCTTTTTTAAAAGTAAGCCGCAGAAAACTGATCAGTAGAAGCCGGACTATTGATATAAATAGCTTAAATCTACATATTTTCTTACATTGTAGCGAAGCCCGCATAAAATGTGTTATTTACTGCATAAAGTTTTTCCTTTAGCCGCTCTGACTATTGTGTGAGGAACTCGCGGGATAGTTGACAGCGCGACTTTAATTAGGAGCTTTTACGAATTTGTTTTTTGACAGAATTCGCTAAATCTACAATCTTCTTAAAGTATAGTGAATTACTCTTGATGTACGTATTAAGATGATTTTAAAATAAATGTATTGGGAACGTACTATGTATAATACATGCACCAGATATGTACATAAAATAAACCAAAGATAAAGCTATCTAGAGAAGTTAAAAATGCTATGCATAAAATTTATTTAATATGTGCATTGTTTATCGTTAGCATTAATGCATGCTAAAATAATTAACGCTCGGAATTTACGTCTCACAGCGTGAAATTCTACCATAAAACCTAGGTAAGCAATTAAAATATGATTTTAATACCAATGGGTTCAACGTTTACTTTAGGTACTAATATCTTTTACTAGTGAACGCGTTCGAAATGCGATCTCATTGACGAATGTGGAAAATCAATGTATGACAGGGTTACGAATGATGAAATCAGGCGAGAGTGTAGAGTCTGAGTCAAGTATAATTGATAAGATTAAGACTTTAAACCCCCTTAAACATTGGACCCCCGTTTTTTTCCTCTGAGATG